>NC_083642.1:8416900-8716900 GCF_963576545.1 Limanda limanda | reverse complement strand
TAAAACGTGAGGTGGGAGGAAAAGAATAACCTGATGGGTCGACCGCATTTATCTGCATGTCTTCTCTGTCTGTCTGCTCTGCTTTCCATTTCGTCCCTCTGTCTGTCTGCCAACCTGTCTGTCAGCCCGTCCTCTCCCTTCGACCGACCTTGTCTCATATCGCCAACAATCACTGCCACCCACAGCCCCTCACTTCATCACTGCTCCCCACCTCCCCGAGTCCCCTCCCGAATATCTTTCTTCCAATTTCACTGCACATTATTTTTTCATGTCTTCTGAGGAATAGATTCTTGGCTCTCCTTCATCCCGCTGATCCGCCGGGTCGCCGGGGCCAACCTCCCGGGGACCAGACCGAGGCTGTTTGTTAAGCCGTTATTTATCTCCTTCATAAAGTCCTCCTCATCTCCTATTAAGGAGCCCAGAACTGTTGCCCTTGACTCACATATAACTCTTGTGTCTTTTGGTGGGATGATTTACTGTTTAATTTAACACCAACTGAACCCAGGAGGGAGCCCGCCTGGTGCTGCCTGATGTCATATCAGAGAGGAATGTGGTGGGGGGGATTTGTGAACAAGTGCGTGTTTGTGTGTGTGTGTGTGTGTGCTGTCTGAGCGAGTGTGAGCGAGTGGGTGGCTGAGGCGGAGTTTTTCTCTTGTTTGTTTTGTTGCCGTTAAGCCTAAGTCGTGGCAGCTCTGGGCCGGGATGTGCACAACCCGGCCGCGGCTGGATTTCCTTCTCTCCAGCCGAGTGCGACTGATGAACATGTTTACCGGGACTTCACGCCACTAATTTCAAAATAATGAGATATTAAACTGTGAAAATTACATTTCAGTCTCACTTCCCCCCCGAACACAAAAGGGAAACAAAGGCCAAGTGCTGCTGACAAATGCATGAATGTAGTAACAATTTGTTTTCCACATCAATACCGGTAGATTAGGAGAGACTCCATTTCCTGGGGCTGATAGATGTAATTATATTGATCTCACTAATTTCATTAGGAGGAAAGGAAATGCAGTTCATAAAGTATTTTGCGGCGAGACAAAGGGGTGGCCCTCGGGAAAACAGTGAATCATTGAGGCGGGGGGGGGAGGAGACAAGACTCCGGAGTGTCAGAGAAAACATGGAGCTCTTCCCTTCATATTTCATGAACGCCCTGGCTCACCTCCTTGCGTGAGATATTAATGCAGCCTCAGATGTTCACCTCTTCTCTTAAATACCAAAGTCTCACACTATTCGGAAAATGGCTTAATGTTTTATTAATCAGCCGACCTGTCAGAACGGACGGCGGCGAGCACGCCTCTCCATCACAAAGACTCCATTAGCAGGAGTAACAATGCAAAGCACTCTCCACTTCCTCCCACTGGCTGTTCGGCTTCATCCCCGTACAGTCACAAGAGCAGTTATTTTTAGGGGAAATAAATGAGTAGTCGTCATATGTGAACACTTCAACTTTACACTTTTGTGTGAGCGGGTTGATCCACTTGTGCACATGCTGAGCACTTAAGAAGTCAGGCCATGTTGTTTTTTTTGATAAATGTGTTATTTGAATTTCTGAAATATCCTTTGTATTCGTGGCAAAGTTCATTGCTTGAGTTTGACTGAGTTTTTGCACTAAAGGGAGAAGCGATCTGATCAGAAACATATACGTAATGATTCCTAACACATCTCTACAGTGTCGTCAATTGGTACAAAACGCTGCTGCTGGGATTGTTACTGGTTACGGACTCCATCCTCCCCAATGGTTGCTTTCACATTGATTTTAAGATTCTATTGATGAAGCAGATCCAACGTCACCACGGCATCAGTCGAGCACGGAGAAAAAGAAGACCAGCAAATATCAAATATTTGGCCGGGTGATCTGCGGTGTCAGCTGAAATAAAAGTCGAAGCCTGGGGTTTGGAAGAAGGAATACCTTGTGTGAATTCCTGAGGAAATGAAACCAAACAAGAAAAGCCAAGAGTTTAAAGTGGCCAAGATGTTTTACTGAGTAAAAACAAAGAAGGAATCAAGTGCTGACACGGCTGTTTGTGCTTTTTTCCCCCCAGAGTGGACCAAGGTCTCTCGCTCCTTTTCCCTCCCTCTTCAAACTTTACAGGAGGTCCACCCCATTTCTGAAAGGAGTTTAGTGTTTCCTTTATTTACTTCCCCTGGCCAATGAAGAGAGAGCATGTGTGTTGGAGGACGTACAGCTGCCAAGAAAGAGACTTTACGAGAACATCGAAAGAATGCAAAACAAAACAGCGCCCGAACAGAGTACTCTTGAATACATATACACCGGTGCACATCCTGTACAGCTCATGTGTTTGATAGACTTAGATGTAGACACACATTTAAGTGTTTTCACAGCCGGAATTTATTTAGCCCCGAGAACTCTGCAGTCCGACATTCATAAAACGTTCCATATGGGCAGCGATGTGGTTTCCCATGTGACGAAGCTCCGGATTGGACTGTGATCCTTAAATACTCACATCCCAGCGTTTCACCATCCTGTGGCTTCTCTGGTCGACTAGTTTAAAAAAAAACAAACACACACACACACACTACGGAGTCCTATTTTTCTATAGCTTAGCTTTTTCTCCTCTTTGTTCAGGGATAAAGCAGAAATGCGAACAAACAAAAAACCCCGAACAATGAGCATTTACAAAGGCAACACCGCGGCACATACGCTTTGCAGAACCTTTATTTGCCGCCTGTGTAGGACACAAGTCATTTCTCTCTGTGCCCGTGTGTGCATATGTATGTTTGTTTGTCATCGAGCGTGCATGCGTGTCTCAGCGGGTGGGGGGGCGTGGAGAAGGATGAAGCGGGCAGACTCGGGCTGTGCAGTGCTGGTGTTGGCCGGGCGGTGGGGTGGCAGATGCCAGAAGCCTTCATTAGACTCGAGGGAGGAGGCTGCGAAACGGCATTTCTCCTGGAAGTCTATCGGACCTCAACACAAACACAGACGTGCCTCTAATCCCGGTCTGGCCCTTCACTCCCCTCTCTCTTGCTCCTTTTCCTTTCTCTCTGTTGCTCTCTCTTGTTCTCAATCATACCCAAACCTTTTTCTCCAATTCAATCAGCTCCAGCTCACTTGTACAGTATGTTGCTTTTTGTTCCTTTCCTTTTTTTCTCTCCGTTGTTTTTGTTGTTGCCGTGTCTGTCAGTGAAGCGGAGCAGTCATTAATCACCAGTAAACGTACGCGGAGGAGAAAGCAGACACCTCGGGGTGCATTCTGCTCAAAAAATGCTTTTTTTCCCGCAACATGCTCAATGGAGAAAGATGTGGAAAGTGGAGCACAGGTGCTGCAGCGAGCACAATAAACACGAGCAGATGCAATGCAACACACACCGAATAAGATGCAAAGGCTGTAAAGCTGCTTCCAGGAAGGAAACACAGACATAACATAACATAACAGATATAAATGGCTTGTCAATAAAAGTCCAGGATATCAAACTAAATAAACACTTTCTCTTCATATCACTCGATACAGGGCTTTAGACAAGTAGCCATTTATTTGGCTTATTGCTCTCGCTGCTGCTTTTTCACTCTGTGGTATTCCTGTCGATATAATGCCCCTGTGATTATTGAAAAGTACAGCCGCACTTTATCAGGATATCTGGCTTCTGTGTCTCAAGGACACGCAGCAGGTGGGAAGAAATAATCCTTCCAAAGAAATATTATCCAATAAAGCAACAGTTTAGCTGAAGTTGGAGAGATTTTCACGTCCCTTTAATCCAAGCTCTGAAAGTAATGTCTTTCTTTGTCACAATTGTATTACCGTTATACTTAAGTGTTTTATTATATTAAGAAAAAGATAGAAATGAAGAGTGAAGACGGAGGAAAAAAATTGCAATGAGAGAACAATTACCTGAGAAGTGATGGTGAGCATGTAGAGAGACAAAGAGCCTGAGAGGAATATTTTTCGTAACGATTAGATGTTCCCTTGGGAAAGAACATCACATTTTATTAACTGTTAATAATTGACGGTTTGGTAAATTGCCATGACAACAGCTGTTATCCTGATTATGTGAATGTAGATTTCTTCTAAAAAAGCAAAAAAGGCATGTTTCTGGAAATTTTAAACTACTCTTTAAAATGTTCACGCTTGCCAATTTATTGTATGATACAAATAGTCTGATATCAATGACACCATGACATCATCTGCATCTGCAACTCAGACATGACAAAACCACATCTCCCCCCCCTCATGTTCTCTCACAGGCCAGACTCAGTGAACAGCAAAATGACAAAGTTGGTTAACGGGACCAACATGTATTCACACTCTCATCTTGTTCCTTGGCTTGATAGTTGTTTCATCAAGGTATTGCTCACTTTTTCTGCTGACGCTTGCTCTAATAGGGGGTTCAGGGAGCTGAGTGGTGGCGGAGGGGGGGGGGTGGTGGTTACGTTGAGTCTTTATTTACCCGAGCAAAAGAAATCGATGTGTCTCAGCCGTAGGAGAAGTGCACGGATCAATGCAAGGTTTCAAAAAGCCTCTGTGAGAAATCGATGTCCCTTACATGCTATTGATGGCTGTTTGGCTGCAGAAGAGAGAGAACGACATAGAACAACTGTTTATTGTGAAAGATGAGGCCCCGGCACCCTTCGTTTTAGTCTTTCTGGATCTCTTCTTCCCTTTTGTTTTCTCCAGAACACTCGAGTGTTGCTGTTTCCTCTCCATTGCTTTCTTAGCATTTTCACTTTTTGGCACCAGCTACACACTACTCACTGTCAATTATTTTAACGGACCATTGCAGTAGTGAAACAGAAGCTACATCCAACAAGCTTTAATGTTAACCCTGTGAGTTGCACCGTGCACCTCCATGCACAACGGAAAAGGCGCGAGTGCCGGAGCAATTATCTCAGTGCTGCTATTAATAAATCGCAGTCGATATAATTTCTCTTTGAGCTGTGACACTGTCCTGGCTTTAGAGCACGATGGGAGTACAGTGCTGCCAAGTCAACATCTCCCTCGGGCCGTGTCAGGCTGCGGAGCTCAGGGGCCAGTGAGTGGGTCCAGTGTCCTGACACCTGCCCGATCCGGTGCCGGCCTGATCAAAGCCACAGTGCTGCAGACCTGCGGAGATGCAGGTGAGGGCTGCTGTCACCCCCCCCGCCTGTCCAACTGATGGCGACTTGGTCCGGGCAGGGAGGGAAGCGGCGGGATGGCGAGTGGAGGCCGCCGCCTGCGTGTCACTCACTGCTCTGCCGGATGACAGGACGGCCCATTAGGATGGGGACTGACATCACAGGCCATTAGAGGAGCCGTCACACAGCCGGAGCACTCGGAGCGCCGAGCGTCACACGGAAACACTGTGCGCTCCGTTTGGAAACATGGTTCATAACATGTATTAAAATAGCAATTAACGTTTTGTAGTCATTGGAAAAAAATCTGTCTTCACCTATCCTTGGATTTTGTTGTTGTTTTGAGTACGATTTAAAACTAAGGGAATTGAAACAGATGCACGTAAGCCTCAATTCTCCAAAGAAAGAGCAACGAGGTTATAAAACTGGACTAAACTCATAAACAACAAGTGAAGCAAAATCATCCACATGCCATTCACCCCCCCCAAGAGCTGTCTCCTTGTTAAAATCACTAGCTCTCAGTTCGGCCCTGCCTGCCCTCCAGTCATCATTAAAGAGAAAGACGGGAACCTGAGAGCCCGACAGAGGCATCAACACGCATCACTTCTCCTTTTGCTCTGAACGCTCCAGTCTCAGCGATCCACCAGCCCCTGACGGACCTGTTTACTGCACAGAGTGGATTGTTGTTGGTAGCTCGCTATGCTTCCAAATGTTCCTTTGATTCGTCTTCGTCTCCAGGCTCCGTCGCTCTCTGGTTCTGACCCAACTGGGGAAGCAGCAGAACCCGTCTGGCCGGTTTACGGCTGGGTTTATCTCTTCTGAGGGGCTCAGCGGGCTTAAGAAAAGAGAGCCACGCTGTGCCGGGCTGACGGGATGCGTTCCAGCTGCAGACCCACTTCAACTCCAAATACAAAAGACCTACCATCTCTCTCCTCTTTGAAATAAAAAAAAAAAAAAAAAAAGTTTCCCTCAAGCAGCTCCCCGGGCATTTCCCTGGGGATTGGATGAAACCCGGCTGAAAAACAAAGAACAGAAACAAAACAAGACCAAAAAAAAAAAAAAAAAAAACACAGAGGAAGAAAATATCTGCCTCCTTTGCACGATTTAAGACCCAAAAGAGATAAACTGTGAGAGTTTTGTAAACAGCGAGGAAAAGCTGATGGCTACATATTCCAGATAAAGGAGGGAAGGGAAGTGGGAGCTGGGAAAAAGCAGCGGTCTCCAGGAATGATGGTTTTTGATGAATTACAGCGCGCACCACAGGCTCCGAGTCGGGAGCTTCGCTATGAGACAGACAAACTGAACCGTCTGTTATGACAGAACCTCTGAATTCTGAGCACTGTGCAGCTCAAGCTTCTAACACAGCAACACATTTGCAAACCTTTGTTTACTGGTTTCTCTCTTACAGCCTCAACCACTAACCTTCACCGTGTCGTATTTATATTTTATGCACAAATCAAAACCCTGCAGTTTTGAAGAAATGAAATTTGCTGTGAAAAAAGTTGGTGGTTGTCGTCAACGTTACGAATCTTAAATGCTAAGCTGGAGCCGGTTTGTGGAGCTGTGATTACAGGCGCCATCAGCTGAGGTGTTGCTACTTGTAAATTCCCTGTGTTGTGTAGACATGGATGCACACAGGGACACACATGCAGGGTGAGGATGCAGTCGGCTCCTCTGTCATGTTGTTACCTGTGATTTATTTCGGTTGTAATGTCCTTATATGGGCGCAGAGGGATGAACCCCTGTCCTGCTCTTTTTGAGCCAGAGAACGGCGGCTTTTCATACTTTCTCTCTATATCTCACTGGAGACCCAGAGTTATGGCTCCAGTAAAGATCCTGTGACAAATTCTATTGTTATGGAGCGGCTATAAAAATGGAATTGAACTTCGAGCAACCTTTTCTGAAACGGGCTGATAAAGGAAAGAAAAAGATGCACAAAAGAGTAGAAATAATCATTTGTTTCCCCGTGAACCGGCCGGACCTCACAGTGTGGGAGAACTCCGCCTTAGCTCCGACTGTGAATGACAGGGAAACTTCTCAGGGCCAAACAGGGGCTGTTTAAATACCGTAAGGATTTTGTGGCTATAATTTCATCAGGGGGGGATGTGGAGAACCAAACCAGTTATTCTATTGCACTTTTGTTCAATATCAAAGTCCATCACACGTCCCCAATCAGCATTAGCCGTGAAAGGGCCCTCAAGACATCCCAGCTGTAAATTCAGAACAAATCAGCGCCGCGGCCCATCAGGTCTGTCACTTACGCTGACGAGCATCTGAGGGAACGGTCCTCGAGAATTCTCCGCCACGTTGATCGGCGGGATCACCCAGTCCCTCTTCTGCCGCCGCAGACCCTTGGAGCCGTTCCGGCCAGTCGCCGAGAACATGATGACAGGAGGCGGGGCCTGGAACGCGTCCTTCTTCTCTTTTCTCTCGGCGACCTCTCCATCTTGCTTTGTGACCTTTAAAAACAACAAAAAGGTTTTTACTTAGCAGGCAGGATGTGCTTTTTTTTATGAAATCAGTAACTGATGTGTCTCTTTCGGTCTCGAGGTAGAAATTGGCAGAAGAGCAAGAAAAACAACAACATTCAAGGCTCGTGAATCTGGTTGAAATGACACATCTAATGAGTTTGTGATGCGTGAATCCATTGAGATTCCATTGAGACATAGGATAAATATTTAGAGGAAGGAAACTGTTAGCTGGTTAAAGTAATCTATCACGGTTGAGTATCACTTAAAACTTTAGAGCTAATGTCGCTGCAGGTCTGGTTCTGATGAGTTGGTTCATTGCTGGTGAACAGGTGTGTAACTCAGGGGAAGGCAGATAAATGAGGTCTGAGAGTAACTGCAGAGAGGAGTGTATAAAAAGCTCCTGGCTGACCTCCAGCTGCATCATGCAAGGCATTCTGTACAGTTGTATAGTTTCTCCTGTCAATACTGCTTGTGAGATAGAAATGCAAGTATACATCATTTGTTTCTGTAACCTACAGTATTCCCGTCATCTCCACAGCCGAAGAGAAAACATGGTGTTACTATGGAAACAAAAGTGCACGGTGTACATCCTGTATTTGAAAGATCTAATAGAACCGACTCGCACACACATTCACTCATTCTGCTCGAAGACGTAAACTCGACATTCAAGCTAATTATCGTTCTCAGAACAAACTGTGACTGGTTCATTCATTAAGAACAGTTCAGTTTTAGATTTAACAAACTGAGACTTCTTTCATTAAGTCAGTGGATATCTTCCTTGATGATTCCTCTAGTCACACATAATAAAAGATACGGGAAAACAAAAGATTTTAAATGAGTCTATATAGTAAATTCTGTAATAATGATAATGAGTGGAATAGCTAAAGGCAACATAATTCATACTTTAACCATTTTGCTCTTTTAGCTGGAACTACATGGCAATCAGAAAATGAATTAAATTAACTCTGGGTTTTCTGGGTGTATAAATGTCCTGAGCTCTGAAAACAAAAACTTAACTGTGGTATAAATGTAGACATTTCTCTGCAGGTGCATTTAGCAATCAATGCTTAAACAAATACATTTTTCAGTTGACATTTAACACATAAATCAGTAATGTTTAATTATTTTTAAGGTTAGAGCAAATCTTACACATTAACCTGTGTTATTGTCTTCTAAGTGAATGTGTCACATGACTGTTTTGGTCCTATCAGGATTGAGTGATTTTGCCTGTAGCAAAGCTTAGGCTAGTTTAATTAGCTGAATGATGAATAATGAGATCGAAGACCCCGCCGGCAGTCAGCAGCGGTCTGAACCTCCTCTGTTGTTGAGAGTGATATCGGAAATAAGCCTAAACTACAAACTCACTAAAACGCTCAGTTACTTGCACCCACACTGTAACTGGAACCGGGTAAAACATCTCAAACAGAGCAGCATGGAAATGGAAGAATGCTGCACAGCTGAAGTAGGAAGCCTCAGTTCCTCGAGGCATAACATCAACTGTTTGGATTGTGCCAACTAAACAACAAACACTATGTGTTAAATCAGATGATATCGATCATTTGTGCTGTCGTGCATCAGACCTGAGCAGCAGAGAACTTCTAAAGTGTGAGCACACCGGTGTGAAATCTGAATTATTTATATGTATGCATGTGCACACATATAAATATATATTTATATATATATATTTATATATATACACAAGAGACCATAAACTTCAGACTTTGTCATTTACACCGACTATAAAAATCCCATTAACAGAGATCAAGTCTCAGGCTGGATTTACAGCCGCTCTCAACAGACAGTGACAGCTGAATCACAGACACATACTTCAATCATACAGTATTCTCCCATCATACACTTCCCTCACACGCTCCCTGCAGGCGGAGAGAAATTACCACCACAAACCTGTCTGTTTGAAAAATGCTCAAATAAGGATTTTGAAAGGAGCCCATTTTCAATCTCCTCATGAACATTAACTCACTCGTGAGTCACAGGAGCTACATCAAATCCTGAAAAGTATCAAGCATATCACCGACTTAACATAACGTCCTTCTGTGGAGATGCTGCAGAAATACATTAACGGGAACCACAGGGAATCCACTTCATTATAGAAGCTTCCAGGGTGGGCAGAAAACAAACCCAAGTCATTGAAAATACAGTAAGAGAGCTTTAATTGTGTAGCCCAGGGCAACGGAGTGTAGATAATCAGATGTTGCTCCTAAAGCTCGAGTTTATTGGACATATTTACACCCTTCAAGGTTAGGGTCTATCGTTTCACCAGGTTCATTTCTCAACTACCATGCTGCAGGTCCCACGGGATGCAATAGATGTGCGGTATAGATATATATAAAGGTTATTTTAAATTGACATTCCGGAGAGTTGTTCCGAGGAAAGTTTACCAACATATCTCAAGGTTACGAGGCAGGAAAGAAAAACATGTCAAGAATTCAGTCACGAAACATCTTTGCTGAAGCAATGCATCAGTTGCACTCTCGGTCTCAATCACATTTCCCTGAGCCATCCCCCTCGCTCCTGCTCTCTACCCTTCCCTTCTCCTCCACTGATATTGTTTTCCCTCCGTCTCTCCTCCCAGTCAGGGCTGACAACTCGTCTCGATAACAGCGATTCCTCGTGCACCGGGGCTGTGTTCGACTGATGGCGCACCACAAGGTAAAAACAGCAGCCATAGAAGTTCACCTGTTCCAAATATTTCTCCCAACCGCGCCCCAGCACATTCCCAGTTCCTGCCTTCGTCATGTCAGCTTCCGGGGCAGGAATATAAAAAATATATATTTCTATCCATTCATTCAACCTTGGTTTATGCAGGCTGGTACAATAAAAGCAGTTTACGACCTGATTTAGATAAACATTTGGATGTGTGCAACTGCAAATAAAGAATAAAGGTTAAATAGGGTGAGGTTTAAAAGGGTTGTCAAAGTAGCGGTGAACACAACGTATTAATTCAGAGCCCAGTCGACCGAAACCATCAGCCCATCCTTCAGAACGAGACGTTGCAGGAATGTGGACTCTGCATTCAAATGTGGAAAAATCTGCCAGTGACTCTTTTCATGCAGCAGTGTTTTGTGTTTGGGGAAGAGCCAGGTGGGGAAGTGTAGTAAAGCATGTGAGATTCACCATAAATGAGAGGTACATGTGAGGAGATAGCTCCTGTCAATACTGCTTGTGAATAAAAATAACATTTATCATTCTGTAAGATTTTGCTGTTGATAAAATTCTGAAACTGAAGCAAACTTTCATCGCTGCCACTACTTCAGATGCAGCCTGTTGAGTTTAAGTCAAAGATCGACATACTTCTTTTAAAAGCAGAGGAAAAAAATGTGTTTTTAGGGTAAAAATAATATTTGATTCATACTTGAGTGCACATAATGCATATAATTACCAGGATCCAACACAAAGGGGAATTTAAAATACATGTGCTGTTATTTTCCATTTTCCCTGTAAAACTTCAGCCTTAGCAACCTTTGAATTACTGTGTTTACTCCCAACCGTGCACTATTAAACATCTCTCCAGTTATCATTTCTCTTCCAGTTGACCAAAGGAGTTTGCAGTCTATGTATTTGATTATGTGAGTGGCTGTGGGTCTTAAATCAACGGGGGGTGGAGCAGAAGTGATTTATAGTTACATCTGACAATAGGAGAAAAGGGGTTGGCCCCAGTATGAAAAACTACACAATTCTGCACTTTTTAATCAAATGCGGAAAAAAGGGCAGAACTCAAAGTGAAGAATATAGTAGCCTTGATGTATCTGTGCAGGAAAAAAAAGAAAAGATGAAAAGCATTGCAAGATAGAGAGTGATGGAAAAAGAAAAACATAAAACAATCAAAATTGGGAACCACTCACGAGAGATAGAGAAAATGGTTTGGTTTTATTATGGTAAAGGAAAAACAGCGGGAGCGGCGAGGAGAATATCTGTGCGTGCTCCGTGTCTGTGTGTTTGTTCAACGTTTGAATGCGTTTGTGTGGACGTGTGTGTGTGTCTGTGTGCGAGTGGTTGGGCGTTGCCAGAAAACAAGAAAAATCGAGGGGCTTGTAAATTCAGAAGCATAAGAAAAAGAGGTTCAATCACCATACATTTACATATAAAGAGGCGAGTGTTTTTAATACTTCTTCCAGTTTTTCTTTTTCCATTACTCATGTGCGAGATGTACCCGAACGGTTCCCTGCCGAGCATCTGACATTTGAGAATAAAAATAAAAAATACAACACAGGGGCAGGCTCCACTGTTGGAAGACGCCAATGGCTTCTGGCACATATTGAAAGTTGAGGTTTCTGTACAATGCAGTCTATAAAAAATGTTTTCTCTTTGTCTCTCTCTGTTCTCGCCTGGTCAAGGTCCTCAGAGAGTCGGCTTGTATCTGCCAGCTGAAACAACGCTTTCAAGGCTGACTTCATTAGACGGACGCCCGAGAGGAAAGCTTTTAAGGCGGCTTTAAAGGAAATGTGTCAAGCAACCTGGCATATGGTCAGTGTTGGGGAGTAACGGAATACATGTAACGGCGTTACGTATTTAGAATACAAATTATGAGTAACTGTATTCCGTTACAGTTACAAATTAAATAGATGGTATTCAGAATACAGTTACATTGTTGAAATCAGTGGATTACATGACGGTACTTCTCGACTTTATTCACTCTCTCGTAAATCCACCGGCGGCAAAGCCCCCAGGAAGCAGCTGGAGACCAGGGCTGCCGTAAGAGCGCCCGGGCCCCCGGCGGCGTGAAAGAGCCTCACCGCTACCGGCTCGGGAACGTTACAGGCCCGGGACCGTGGCTCTGAGAGAGTTCCGTCGCTACCAGAAATCTACGGAGCTGCTGATCCGCAAGCTGCCCTTCCAGCGCCTGGTGAGAGAAGACCGACCTGCGCTTCCAGAGCTCCGCTGTCATGGCTCTGCAGGAGGCCAGCGAGGCACGCCGGGTTCACACCGGACGCTGAAGCGCCGTGAAGCGCTAATAATATCACCCGTTGACCCAGTAGCATATGGTCACTTGTTTCTCCAACATTAACTGCAACAGCGTCCCAATTTAATTTCATCCATCTTCAAGAGCTTCTCCGCTGTTTGCTCCGTTCAATGTCGGGTGTCGAGGGTAAATTACGTATTCTCCGCCCCCGCCCCCTCTCTTTTCATCTTTATGACTGCTTGTGTGTCTGTAGTGGATGGTCAGAGGGGGGCATTTAATAATGTGATCGGTAAAATTGGTAAAATTAAAACTCCAGGACAACAGAAGGGGAATACAAACTATGGGATGCATACTTTATCATTTATATCATATAATATGTCATCAATATCGTTTAAAATCATTTTTCAGTGTGTTTCATGGAGCGATACGCTCGCGTCAAGCGCAAAAAATAGACTCGACGCCGAAACGATCGCTGCACGGCGCGAGGCAGCCTTGGCGCAGGGGGGGTGGGGTTCAGCCTCCGGTAGGACCCGCACAGAGATGGGAGAGGATGGGAGCCGGACATCCAGCTGCCCCGCCGCATCTTGCGGAGAGAGAGTTTAAACTGCTGCTGCTCCACTGACTATAACAACGCCGCAATCATACGCTTAAAAAATGCAATACAAACCGGAAGTATTCCAAGTATTCAGAATACGTTACTCAGATTAGTTAATGTAATGGAATACGTTACAGATTACATTTTTGGGCATGTATTCTGTATTCTGTAACGGAATACGTTTTGAAAGTATCCTTCCCAACACTGCATATGGTATGTGCTGTGTGCGTTGGTGTGGGCGGCTTGAGGAGTGGGTTGCGGAGCCGCATGGGCAAGGTGTTAGTGTTCAGTGTCATCAAGCAGGCGCTACATTTCAGACATGCATTCTGCGGTGCAGGGGCGCTGGAGCGCTGGTTACACTCACAGGTCCAGGTATGTGCAGGAGTAGGAGAAAATAGGCTCCACTTAGGGCAGTGGAAACAAACTGTAAACACAACTCAGACTTTTCCTCATGGTTTAGAGTGCTGGCTAACAACAATCTATTTATAAATCCAGCAGCGAATTGAGATTTGGACTCATTTCAGCTCTGATTCTGGTTCCTACCAACTCAAGAGAGTAATATATGGCCCCTTAAAACCTCCCCTATGTTCATTCAGCCAGTCACTAACTTTGCTTCCTGGTTCGTGTTCCTGTTCATTGCGTTCTGTGGGTTTATCAGACATTTACATCTGAAAGTTACACAAACCACCTAAATGACACTGAGGCAAACCAGCAAAACATAAAGATAAGTTCTAAACAGTTCTAAAATAAGTTCTCTGTGAATTCATCACTACGAGTGAGACCTATCACACACACTAAGTCATGTGATATGTGATGAATATAAAAGATACTATACCTTTCTTTAATAGTAGCTTAAACAATATCTACTGTTGAAAAACGCGACAAAACAATCCCAGCACAGTATCTTCAAATGAACTGGTTTCCAGTGTCCAGACTCTGCTTTAACTCAACTAAATGACTAGTTATTTAACTGCAAAGATCAAATGTATCATACAATGATGTTTACAATTGTATTTTTTTAGGACAGCACTATTTATGTCAAACTGCTTTAAAATTATGAAAAACAGATTCAAGTAGAGATACATTTCTCCAAAAAAAGTGTATTATAGATTAGATTATAGATAGATTATCATTATCATTATAGTACACTATATTATGTATTAGTAAACTACCACATGTTTAAATTCCTTCTGTCTCCGATTGGTAGCTGAGGGTAATAGCATGTCCTCATTTGGCCACTAGGGGAGCTCTGCACCTTTGATACAGACCAAACATTCTAACGAGCCTGAGGAGCTTGTTCTCTAACTCGTGGCCCAAAACGCACAAGCACTCCTCCTCTTGTTCTGTGTTTCTAGTCTGTATAGAGAAAGTCCAGCTCACATGTTTCCAGGGTGCTATTCACTGTGCTGTGCGACAAGGTCACTGATGGAACTCTTTGCATTCAGCCCGTATTCAGAGGACCAGTCTCTGCCAAGCGCATCACGCCTGTGTTTGTCAGCAGAGCGGCAAGAGACAGATGTGAGCCGGTTTTGGACAAATGTATTCTTTTTCTTCCGAGTGGGGGAGGCTTAGTGGGGTTGACTGCATGGGATGGCATCCCAGTGTGGCGAGGGGCGGCAGAGGTGGAGCGAGACATGTTTGGGATGGAGTGAGAGAGGAGCAAGGGGGGGGGGGCCTGTCAGAAGCAGATGTGCCCCCCCTATGCCCCCCCAGCCCCACCTAAATAAGTCATGCTCCAGATCCTTTTATCTGCACATGCTAACAGGTACTAGTGAGTTCCCTGAGGAGAGATGCAAAAAAAAGAATAAGGATGGAGAGAGAACAAAAAAAAAGAACCACAGAGGAAGAGACGCAGCGGTGGAGAAAGATCTGTGACCATCGCGGCTGCAGGAGGCTTAGGAGGGATCGTCTGGGGCCGTGGTTCGATTCCGAACGCCGCTTCACTCTTTCTCTTTTCAACTCACACAAAGAGAGAGAGAGGAAGGGACTGGGAGGCGATGCAATTGATTACGAAACAGGTTAAGCAGCTTCGTCTGTGCACTTATTCAAACTATTATAAAAGATGGAGGATAAGGAGCACAAGCAAACCAGGAGTCGGATATGATAATTTCTCTTTTTACAGCTTTACCGATTCCAGAGATTTAAAGGTCGTGTTATTTCCCTTAATCCCACTCAGGAGTGGGAACACACACTTTTTGACATGCACAGATTTTGGGCTCAAACCATACAGACACTTTAATGCCTAAACAAAGACGCAACCACACACACAGCGTTCACAATAATTAACATTTTATGCATATTTAGCATAATTCACACTTGATCTAACATAATCGCTTACAAAATAAATAAATATGACTCTCGCCTGCACACACACACACAACCACACCAGACACACACATGCTTAAGCACACTAACGCTATGTGAACAGGAGTCACTGAGTGTGAAATGGATGCAGCCCCCCCCCCCCCAACCCTGGTGCCATCAGCCCTAGCCAGCTGGCGGTGGTCCCGGCTCTACCCCTCCATGCTACTGCCTCCCTAAAACCCTGCATGCTTTGATATCAGCCAGCCCCCGGCTACCCAGACATCTGGAAGTTATTATTCAGCAGAGCACGCCACAAAGCGCCATTTCCATAATGAAACAACACATTTTGTTTCAGCGGCCTGCTTTCTGCTGCTGCCTCCCCTCGCCACACACATGTTTGATCCATTGTGCGTCAGTGTGATTCTGACCCCCGACCCTGTTTAACTCCTTCACTGTTGGTCGGTCCGTTCAGAACTCCTCTGGGTCTCCATATTAGTTTTCTCACACAGGAAAACTCAAGTTCAATAGAAGGTCAAATGACCCTCAAACGCCGTGGTTTCATAAATACATACTAAGCATCGAATCCTTTTAAACCCGAATTAGAAAAGTGTCAAAATAAAGGCCAAGTTATTCAGAGCCAAAACCAAATCCTCCCTCTTACACCCACTCTGACTAATAGATCGTTTGTTGGCTGATGTCCCGCTACGGTTCTCGATTGGTCTTTAGATTGTACGACTGACTTTGTGCCATCTCTTCTGTTTCCTGGCCGTGCGCACTACAAAGAAAATCCAGCCGAAAACAATTCATGGTCGGGTTTTAAATGGTCTGAAGAGGCAGCACTCAAAGTTGAAAAACTCCAGAAAGTTAAACAACTTGGAAAAGTCATGAAAAGTTCAGTTCTTCAATCATCTGAACCACCCTTCAGAGGAGTTTTGTATTCCATTTATTTTCATCTTCTGCTTACACATAAATCTGAACTTCACAGTTTATGGTGAGTTATGAATAAGTCAGGAATCACCGAGTGATGGCAGGGCAAATCCAAATGGCTTCTGAAGTGCAACTGAGATGCTGTCAAGCTCTTTCTGTTATTCTCTTATTTACCTGAAACAGTGACTGGTTCAGCGTTCACCCAGCACCATGAACTGGAATACAGTCAATAAGTAAAGAAAACAATGTCTATACCAGGGGAGAACATTGTCAGCAAGCATTCCGATGCATTGTTTGTACAAAACAAGAGGGGGCGTGTATTGTGACATCTGTGTTTCCCTAATGCTCCAGTTTACATGTACAAACAGAGACACAGAAACCAAAGTTCTTGAACATCTGCATTTGTAAAAATGTTGAGAGGCCAAACTGTGGCCAGTGTGGACAGAGCCTTAATCACTTCCCAGCATTGGCATCTCAATTATTTTTCAACTAACACTGGATAGAAGTGAGTTTGTTGCTTCTACAATAACCAGCTGCTAACTGGGTTTGTTTGCTGATGCTGGCCAGGTTGTGTACACTGAGGTTTAAGAGCTGCTGCAGCCAAAAGCAACATTATGAGAAAGGTGAGACTTCATCAAAACATTAAAGTCTGTGTGCCACAAAACCCACACAATAAAAACGAAAGAAAGCTTTACAGGACCAATAAAGGTCTGTGTAGAGCTGAGGGAGCTGCAGAGTCTGGCGACAACTCTTCATGTTTCAAACAGCCATTGGATTCTAACTGCTTTCAGCATTTTTGGAGTTAATTTGAAACCATCTTACGTGGATAAAAATGTCATAGGGTAGCAATGACCAGGAAGTGACATCTGAAACAAAAAACTGAACCTGCCTAACAAGACGTGGTAAATCCATTCTGTCTCGTAAGTGATACGTCTGTCTCAGCCCGTCCTGCCTGAGCTGTTCCAGCCTCGCTCGGTGTTGGTGAACACGGCCCCCCCTAATCACACGCATTGTCGTTACCTAATCTGATTAACACGCGGCTGATATCGACGATGAGATGAGGTCTTTAGTGGGTCTGTTGTCATGGGGACGGGCTGCTCGGTCCTCCTCTGGCCACCGAGAGCTTTTAAATAGATGTGTAAGAGTTGAGGACCCATGGGTTATCCAAGGCCCAGGATGTTTTCCAATAACAGCTTATGACTGAGGGGAATCAAACCCTCCCCCTGTGGCAGCGTGATCCTATCACTTTTAACCATGTGCTACTGCTACTTCTCGCTGCTCCAATCCCTCTCTCTCTCTCTCTCTCTCTCTCTTCCTCTCACTCCGTAAAACCCCGAGGAGTTCTGACCTGATTCTTGGCTTTTCCTGCAGAAGATTTGATAGGAGGAAGAAACTCTGGGACGATGATTGAAATTTGAAGCATGATATTTGTGTTTGTGGGCGTGCTCATCGAGTATGTAACTCACCTCATTCTCATTTTGTGGAGAGGACGGCGGTGGCAGGTCAATCAGCGCCAGTTGCACCACAGTCTCCCAGACGTGTGCCTGCGGACCGCTGGCTGTCAGTTTAAACTGGACCGGTTCATCTAGGCTGGCCCCCGCTCCCCGAGCGTAGATGGACCCATCTGTCCGCACGCTGAAGATGGGGTCGCTGCTCCGGAAAACCACAGCTTCATTCCCCATGCAGTCGTCAAACTTCACTGTGGACAAGGAGAAGTGAGACGGTTTTAATATACTATTCATTAAAGCAGCTGATTTCGGTCATAATTAAGTAATGAAATAGGTTGAAAGTACATAGCGGCATATGGGAGTGAGGCAGACACGGCTGTTCTCACACAAGCACACACACACACACACACACACACAGGGCGTCTGCAGTGCACACGTCCCAGCAGGAGGTATATAGTATAGAGTGACTACTTATTGTACCACTGTGCCTGGTTTGATACTGCTGCGTTTGACCATTAGTCTGAAGGTTAAACCATCACGAGGAGAAGTCTCTCGAGGATTTCTCCCTGAAGCTGCATTTGAAAAATAACGCCGGTGCGCCAGGCATTTATTGTGAAGGGGGTGAAACACATTGAATGAATGAATGTATTTGTTGCTAATTAACTGCTACAATTACAGAGAGGAGTAGTGATACAAAACAAAGCAAACAAAGTTGCAACTTTTGGAAGACATAGAACAACTGGGTTTGTATTTTCCTTGTACGAAAAACACTTTTTTTTTTTTAAGCGAAGGCCACATTACTCTGTTTGATCTTTCTCCAGTGATCTCAGCCCCGAGCTCATCCAGTCATCGTCTTTCTACAAGTTTGTGTTTATGCTGAGTGAGGACATAAAGCAGACGCACAGTGTTTAACGTGTCGCAGCACCAGCTCACTCTGAAATATATTCCACAGGAACGGCTGTAGCAGGATTTAATTTTTCTCTCCAGAAAGAGCAACATCATTGTATATTTTGCCATTTCCTTCAAACTACAAACTCAGACTGAGTTCAGTGCACTTCAGTGGCCTCCCTCACCACCAGTTCTGAATCCACTAGAACATCTTTGAATTGTTCCTGCCATATACTGTATAGTACCATGGGAAACAGGGATGGGATTGAACTAACAGAAGAAGCAATTTCCTGCAGAACATGAACAGAACATTAAATGACCTAAAACAGCCAATTCTAAGAATCACATCAATTTTTTGGGGGGGATATCCAGCTGGAATTCTTCATTTCATTTCAATGGGAAAAACAAATTCTTCTCGGAGAATATCAAGTTTCACAGATTAGGCAGAGCCATTTTCTTTTTACAGCCTTGTGGGATGTGCCATAATTGAGCTTGAAATATAGAAAAATAATGTTCCTAATGGACCTCCTACATTATTATATAACATTATATGCAAAAGTGCTTCATTTCTCTGAATAGGATGTTTACATGAGTTGCTAATAGAATAAAACCCTCATATCCCTGCTTGCAGAGAATAGTCTGATTATCACCCACACCAAAATAACATCCACTACATCATGTCCAATGTTCCTGCCAGAGTTTTAAAACAACAACCTGTGATGGTTAAATGCACGGTGTTATTTTCTTGTTTACACTCAAACCCAGAATGCTGTGAAACATCCAGTACATTATACTGCAATTAAATTATATTCATGTCTACATAATGTGGATAAGGTCAAAAAAACACTGCACATCTATTCATTCTGTTGAAATGTATTAATCGGGTTAATAGAAGAATATTGGCATGTAAACGCGTCTAGAAATGCAATTACAAGGGGTCAAGACATAAAGAGCCTTGAATTCTAAAGCTGATATATTAAATACTTTGTCAAAGCATGAAGTATAGTACCAGTGCTTCTACACTACAACATATGGAGCTGTCTGTGTTTGATCTCTTAGGAAACTACCAGACAAAGGTAAGTGTATCCCATAATGTCCTCATCCTAACATATACAAGATGCTGAGTTCAAGGCCGTGATGCAACACTATCTTCTCTTTCCCACTTTACACATCTGTTCAACAGCTGAAAACATCTTTCCATCACAGAGACGCACAGTTTGATCTGTCTGCCCCCCCCACCCCTATCTGAGGCTAGACGTCCTGAAACCCTCTCAGAGTTCAGGCAGAGGGGACAGCTGCTCAACAAGTGTCCAGGTCTAGACAGGAGGAGACATAAGATGGATTACATTAACCAAAGGGGCAGAACAAAGCCTCCTCCGTTCAGCAGATTGCTTCTCTCGTCGTATTGTCGAAACATTTCCATCCCAAAAAGTCTTCGGAAAGCTTCCTCGCTCCTTTCTGTTTATCTGATTCTTTCCCTTTTGTCTAATCTCATTTCTTCCACCTTTATTTCTGCAGATTCTCAAAGATTCGATTTGGAAGGTGGTGGGGCGAAAATAACAAACACACCAGTTGGCAAGCTTGTGCCCGTGCGAATAGAGTTCTGGAAGGCTGCCTGATTGTATTCACAATGAGATGAAGACAAAAAACTAAACTCAACCTCTTGTGCTTATTGTATTCTCTACTTGTCTGTGAAAGAGTCAAACACTGAAAAACAATAAGTGTCTCCTCTCTCTCACAGTTGTGGCCTCAGCCTGTAGTGGTGCAGTGAAGTGAAGGTCTGTAAACTGAAGCTTCATTCTGAGGGAAGTATTGTTAACCATAATAAATAAAGCATGCATGTATCTGGGTTGTAAACAAAGGTATATTATATGTGGCCGTCTTGTAGCAGGAGGAACAACCTTTTGGATGCTTGGGTTTAGGTTAGTTTGGTTTTATTTGCAAATAGAAAACCTGAATAATGATTAATGTTGATTTAGGTTTAATCAAATTAGGTAAATGTTTTTTGTTAATTAATCTTATGAGTAATTTCTAGCAAAGATGGCAACAATCACTGGGTTTTTAAAATGTCTGTGAGCTGATGTCAATATTCAGCTTCTCCTATTTGTAAATTAAACACTGTTGGGTTTTGTACTATGGAAAAAAAAATTTGACCGTCTACCCGTCATTTTATTTATAATTTTTTGGCTTTTTTCCCCTGATTTTTATTTTTTATCATTATTACTATTACTCCTGCAGGCCTGGAAAGTACTTTAAACAGTTCTCTCTCAAGTGGGGATTTTACATCTCGTTTAATAGATTAAAACTAATCATAAAAACTCTAACACAATTAAATCCAGAACTTCTAAATTTAGTTGAACAGCATGCATGAAACACAGACCAAGTTGAAAAGCAGTAAATGTTTCAGGTAAGTTTCGGGAAAACTATAAAAGTCAAAGTCAATGACCCAATAAATGTTGAGGCAAGTAGAAGTTGTATAATCAATCTGTGTGTGCGTTTTTGTGTGCGTGTGTTTGTGTGTGTGTGTGGACATTTATTCTCTATGATTGGCTGCACGTCTCCGTAATGACAAGCAGAACTAAGTGCACCGATACCCACACACAAATGGAGTGACAGGCTGTGCATAGAGTTCCCAGAGGGTCTTGTTTTTCCACCAATTAAAGAGAAAGACAGTGCAGATTCTACCTCTCCATCAACACACACACACACGCACAGACACACACAGACACACACGGACACACACACACCTCCGATAGCTCCTCTTTCACCCGGTGCGGTCGATACTGCTATAAGAGAGATTATAAAAATCGGCCAACAACAGAGCAATGAAGCCCGACGGCACAGTGCTGCACATTAACACGTCGTCTAAAGCAGTGGACCCAGGTCGTGCATTGATTTGGCAAATAACACCAACACCCCCAGTGTGCCAAGCAGCCAGCCCAGCACTTCTACACTGTTTAGTCAACGTGAGCCGTCACAACCCTGAAACGTTACGGAAACCACGATATGCATATCCACACTGGGAAGGAAATGTTTCATTTTTAATCACTATAACTTTGAGGCTCACCAAAGCCCCATCCTCACTTTTCTCCCAATTCTTTTTTTTTTAATTAAACTTCCTTTCACCCTCCAACAAGACAAGGACAAGGAGGAGAGGGATGCTGAAAGGAGGTGTGACCTTCTTCTGATGGTTCTCTGGACAGCCTGACAGGAAGTAGGTGACAAGTGTTGAAAGGGAAGTGAGAAAGGGATACAGTCGAGGGGGGGGAGAGGGAGAAGGCTCGGGAGTGACAGAGAAAAGGTGAGACGAAAGGGGGAAGATGGAAAGGGTAAAGGAAGACGGGGAGAGAGAGAGAGAGAGAGAGAGAGAGATGAGAGGACAGAAAGTGTGTGGAGGTGGCAATCAGAGAGACAGTGAAATGATGGGAGAACATTAAAGGAGGAGAAAGGAAGCAGGTACGGAGCTCACAGGCAGATTGCAGTCAGTGAAGTGGAGATCTCCAGAGGCTGCAGCCATTTAAATTGTTCCAAGTCTGATGCATGGAATGCTTCAGATGTCGCCGTGCATTGCAAAGCAGTAAAGAAAGCACTTTTTTTTCCTGGTGCTAATCCCCGCTGTAATCAGGCCCACTGAGGACAAGAGAGGGGGAGGAGGAAAGGAGGGCATGAGGAGGATGAGAAGGAGGAGAGAGGGATGTGAGGCGGAGTGGAGAGGGAGGCTGGAGAGGGCAGCGGATGAGGGCCTGGCACCGGAATCCTGGCTCGGCGAGCTGGCTCTGTCTCACACAGCCACACTGGAATGGATGGGCTGCTCAGATGGCTGTTTAAACAGGTTAATTGTGCTGGCCTCCCAGGAGACCGGGACAGATGGATAGATGAATAGGACGAGAGAGGAGAGGAAGAGAGAGCAAAAAAAAAGATCGACAAAGGCAGAGCGACGGAGCTGGGAGAGATAGAAACAGAGGGCGGGATGTAGAGATGGATGGCAGGAGATGAAAATGGCCACGGATCAGACGCTCCGCGGGGAACGTGCCGTCTAAACTGCAGAGCTCCGCCCGGCTCTGATCAGCGAGTGAACAAACAGAGCCAGGTCCACTGTCCACGCACTGATAGACTGTGAAGGGAGAACAAACTTGTGATGGAAGGGTGTTAAAAGCAAAGTCACAGGCCCGTCAGGGAGCTGCTCCACTGAAGCCAGTCGGGGGGGGAACTCGCTCATCCCTCCATCCCGACCACAAACCTACAAAGAGACGCAGGCATCGACCGGCTCCCGTTTCAAAAGAGCTCACAGCGAGCGCACGGACACAAACCGAGAGGGAAGCAGGAATCGTGTGGGGAGAACACATCAAACCAGACATCAAAGACACAGAGGAGGTTTACGAAATACAAATGTATTTATTATTAACTGTCAAACAAAACAAAACGTTACTTATCAAACATGCCGCTACTAGATGCACTACAGAGATTGAGCTGCTGTCTTGTACTACAAATAATACAAAGCCACAAGGAATTTCCACTATATGCCTTTGCATGCTTCTGCCAAGCAGCTGTTTACATCCATATCTATCCAGACTCATGTGATGCACATAGTGAGGACTTCGAAAGACTTCTATAAAATGCTTTCTGTCAACATTAGAATATTATTGAGTTCTTCAATGTTTTTATGGAAATATCATCTTCACAAGGTCCAAAAATGTGATTTGTTAAGGTCACAGTGACTTTGACCTTTAACAAACTAAATTCTAATCCGGTAATCCTTCAATGCAAGTGAGCCTTTGTACCAAATTTGAAGTAGTTCCCTCGTGTCATTCCTGAGATACTGTATTGATGAGAATGGGATGGATAGAATGGAAGTGGAAGGACAGATGAAGGGTTAAAGGCTGATGGGCGGACAAATTGACAAACGGACAGACAACCCTACAACATACTTCCTCCTTTGCTGGTGTTGAGGCATAAAACCAATTTAAGGAGGTGAGAGTTAATGTGAAACTGGCCGATGTTACACACATTTATACAAAGTTCAGTGGTTAGAGACTGAAAGAGGTTTTATTTGGTTGGGAGGAAATAGAGAACTTGTGAGGGAAAAGGATTGTTTGTGTATCATTAGCTGAGACTAATTCTCATAATGAAATTAACTGGAATGAGAAAAATTATATCAATGAGCTTTCAAAAACAAGGCTTTAATTCTTAAATTTATCCCAGTTTAGGATTTTGGTCACGCTTTGTTTTCAACTTTGTTGTTTCCCAGTTTCTTGAAACTTTCTCTGCATTTTGCTTTTGCAGCAACACGGCATGTCTGCAGTGGACTGTAAACCAAAAAGGGAGTGTCAATGTGTGTGTGAGTCCTGGATATGGATGGCCTGTGGTGTCTTATGTAAAGTTAAGCAGCTTCACTGTTTTATTCGGTTGAACACATGCACTTTACTTCACCACTGAACTGTCTCTGGGTAAGAACCCAAGATGTCAGCATGAGATATTTGGCTGTAGATAAATATCTTGGCAACTTTTCACCCCCGAAACACTTCTCTTGGTTTGCTGGAAAACACAATCAGTTATTATTGTCCTGCTGCATTAACTTTTAACCACGTGGGTCAGAGGAGGCTCGGATACAAGGAAGGACTTGAGGCACACAAAGCTACTAATAGCAATATGTGTGTGCATTACTGTGCTTGTATCTTGAGGGCACTCCTGCCAGTGTGGAGGTCATATGCCTCCTCAAAACATCTACGCTTATTTTAAACCTCTCTGTCAGCAACAATTCAACTCCGCTCAGAAAGAAGCCGTGCACGGACCTTGTGGTGATGTTTGTGTTTGTCTTCCTTTTAATTTGTTTTTAACACAAGAAAATATCTTTGAGCTACAAAGTGAATTTTCTTTCATTTAAAGAGACTCGATATTAGAGGAAATTTTTAATTTGACTGGAACACTTGCCTGAGAGCTATACAGAAAACCTCTGCTATCATTCGGATTCAAAGGTCCACACTTAAACAGAGAGGTTGAAATGTTATGTTACGATTCATTAATTAGTCTTCGTGTTCATCTGGATTTTGCTCTTTTCAGACCCTTGATTCTCCATCCTGTTGTATGGAGAATCAAGGGTCAGTTGTGGAAAGGGGTCGTCCAGTTATACAGACTGGCTGATCTCAGAGCTGCTGGCTAACAACACCAAATGTATGCAAATATACTCAGTTTGATTTGAGCATTAGATTAATGTGAGGGCGGTCCAGATTGAATTCTGCAAGGATCCATTAAAATCTGTTCAGCGCAGTTATCAGATGTTGAGGACGCAACTGAATCGCCCATTTCAAGCACAACGCCCCGGAGTGCAAGTGTGCACAAGACTGTATAAAAACAAATCATACAGGTTTAGAGTCACACTCACAGTGAGACCGACAACAAACACCAAATGAAGCAATGTTTTTTTTGGCTAATCACTGTCTCCCTGATGACTGATCAGTATTCCTCCAAACAGGCTCAGAAGGGCCTGATTGGCCTCCATCAATTCCCAGCCATCTCTCACAGTAAGAAGAAGTGAGCTGGTGTCAACAGCACAATCGATCACACTGTGTCAGTCCCTGCATGAATACTGTATGATATACAAGTATAAGTACACAATGCCAACGTATGTCTGTGACCACGACCGACAATGACCCATCACTCCTGCATGAAAAGCTCATCACGCCCGCGCAAAGACGTCACACTCTGCACAAACCGAACCGTCTGCTTAGCCTCACAGTCTCCTGTTGCACATCTGTAAAGCCCGTCTAATGAAAATCAAAGATTCCCATTTTCTTCACCCTGTATTGTTTTTTATTAAACACGCATTTCCAGCTTCTCAGTCGCCTGCATTGTGGTGAGATATGAAAAAAGGAAGACAGACAGAAGGAAAAGTGAGACGGCAAGAGAGAGAGAAAGACAGAGAGAGAGAGAGAGAGAGAGAGAGAGAGAGAGAGAGAGAGAGAGAGAGAGAGAGAGAGAGAGAGGGAGGAAGAGAAAAAGAGAGAAAATCTTTTGGCAATTAGGGCTGGCTTTAGTGGTGATTAGGAGAGAAGGCAGTGGGAGAGAGAAAGGGATCAGGCAGAATAAAGCCTCTCCCAGGACGGTGGAAAAGTCCCTTTGTAGAAAAAAAAAAGAAAAAGAGAGAGAGAAGATGAAATAACAGGCGAATGAAAGTAAGCACTTCCCTAACTTTTATTATTTTGGAGTTGTGGGTTGGTGCAGTGCTGGACAGCGAGTTTAGTTGTACTACACACACACGTACACACACACACACACACACACACACACACACACACACACACACACACACACACACACACACACACACACACACACGTACACACACACAAACCCACACACACACACACACACACACACAAACACACACACACACACACACACACACACAGAGACAGAAAGGTATTTACACAGCCGACCACAGCTCATATGCCTATGCTCCTCTGGGTCCTTTGGCCTTCTACCCGGCCTCTCTGCGGTTATCGGGGGAAACAAACTCCAAAACGCTCTGGGTGGCGGCGGCTCAGTGCGTTTACTGGATCGATCACAAATTCAATGATGGATTTGATACGTACAGTATAACTTACTGTTCCCTGGAGCCTTGGCCCAGATTTTGTATCACCACTGTTTGCACTGCGATACCAGACAAGGACCGAGGCCCTGCGGCAGGAGATCTGATGCAGTCGGACCAATGGAACTTCACACAGTGCAGCAGTGCAGCAGACGGGGGGGGGGGGGGGGTCAGCGTCTTTGTGTAATGCGGGCTGGTGCTGCCGGGCTGTTAGTGGCTCTTAAGGATGAGAGACAATGATGGAGGTGTTGTTCATAAATACAAAAGACATTCTTGGCATAGACAAGGCAGCTTCATCTTTAAGATGGAGCTGCTGACTGTGCGGGGGACGGCTGCTGTCAACCACTTGCATCAAGTCCGGTTCTGATGGATTTCGTTTCTCTCCCATGCATTTTAATGTTGCTTACCTTATTTAACCCCTTTGGTATATTTAGTCTACTTTCAAGAAACAACAACATTCAGGTGCCAGCAATCTCAAGGTCACTGTTTTTGTGTATGTGTGCATTTTGTGTCCTTTTACTTACTAAACCATGTATCTATCAACTTCCCCCAGGACCAACTAATCCCGGTCCACTGTACCAGCCACTGAATCGCTTTTTATTTTCTGTCACAGTGGAAAACAGTAAGAAAAATGCAGAAACACAAGTATAAAAAAGACAACTTAGTACAGGCCATAAAAAACAAAGGCTTCAACTTTGCCTTTATTCCAGTGTTTGCCTGCGAGCATCAAATATGCTTGTTGTAAAGAAAAAGAAATCATTTTCATATTGTTTTCTCAAGCTTCCCCAAGGAAGCAAACAGCACAAAATTGCTTTCCCCTACTGCTGGAGGAAATACCGGCTGCATTTCTCAAATCTAATCAACATCTCTCCATCAAAAACCTTAAGAAAAGGTTCTGTTTTTCCAATTATAGGGGTCAGAGCGTAGAAACCAGAAACCAGAGAAATCCCTCTAGCCTTTAAACCATGGAAAAACATACATGTAATTGCACAATCTGTATGGGGGGATAGGGAACATGGGTTTTCAGCAGTAAGTAGTGATATCTCTTCTTTTTTTCTCTCCCTTGTACGATAGCCATCAGGCTGTGATCCCTAAAATCCCGGGATGATGGTGGACTACTATGGCTGAACCATGCAATTAGTGGTTCTGAAGTTTCACTGAGATAGGAGCAGAGCTGGAAGTTCAGCAAACGGCCAAACCAGGGACACAACTCCAAGAATGTGTAAGAACACTGGAGTGGTATGCATCAGTAGTGCCAGCAGAACACTATGAAGTCAGTATGCATACACTGTTTACATTTTCATCACTTTCTATTGATTTGTATTCAAGTTAAAAAACATTTCTTCATATGACTTGATCTGTATGGTTCATTGATGTAAATAAAGATGGACAACAACACGGCTCCCTAAGCCAAAGCTTTTTCTTCGCCTCCGGTTGAATTAATGCAGTATAGATATATAATCCCTGCCTCCTTCATGTTAGCAAATGGGACATTGACCAATCAAAAATGGCAAAATACACATCAAATGTTTTTTTTTGTTATTTGATGATATGATAATGCATGAAATGTCATGATAAGCAGGTAATACTAATTATTAATCGTGACATCCTGGACGTTTGGACTCTGCTCCAAATTACCTCATCCAAGCAACAGCACAGCATTTATAACCAGGTTTTTCTGGTTTCATTTCTGAACAGTGGGAGGAAGTGGATACATGTCGTCCACTTCCACATTTCAAGTTATTGAGTTTAAAAAAATCTCAGCTCCTGCAGTCGTGCAAAAATAGCTCTTATTGTCAGCTGAACACAAAGTAGAATCCATATCGGACAACTTTGCATCTCAGGATTTATGTCCAATTCCAACAGAGTCAATGCTGGAAATAGTGGGCTGTGCGTTGAGGAAGAGGAGAAGACCAGGCAGATGAATTGTTGTGCAGTATGTGTGCAATTTTGTTGGAGAGAAACTTTTTGTGCCATAAAATCCCTGCAATAAATGTTTTGTTAACTGTATCCATGATCTGTCCCTAATACCACTTCATAGTGTTCTTTCACAGGTGTCCATTTTTGCAGAATAGCCCAATAACGCTGTTATACTGGTGGTGGCTAATGTTCGTAGCCCAAAGCAGAGATCAGGAGCCGGCTACAGAGGTCTCATAAAAATGATTTTTAACATACACTGTTTCCACTATATACATTGTGCAGCTATGAGTCAACATTTTATGATTCAATAAAGGACAAAGGTTACCTGTATGTGTGTGTGTGGGTGGGTGTGTGTGTGTGTGTGTGTGTGTGTGTGTGTGTGTGTGGGCGCAAACAGGATTGCACTAAAAAACCTGTGAGCTAGAATATAGTGTCATGAGCGACCTGGGGGAGAAACATTAGTCAGTGATGATTACTAACAACATCTTCCTGAGGGCATCTGTGTCATTATGTGTGTGAGCACATTACGTTTTTTTCTTTCTATAATGCCGCACTGAACCATCTTGTGGGCTGAATGAGGAGCTTTTACAGAGAAGTGACTGATGGGTCTTAAAAGTGTCGCCTAAATGTGTCTTTGGGCTCCTAGACTATAACAGAGCCTGGCCGGGTGTGTGTAGTCGTGTTTTTGTGTCTATGTGAATGTGTTTGTGTGGGTTTGTCTGCACACACAGGTTGAGGGGGTCCAGATCTCCTTCCTGTGAATGGACGTGTGAACTACGGGAACACTTTATTGCAGCTGCTGATACGGAGCACACTGATATGACAAGCCAGATAACCACTTTTCATCTCTCTCTCACACACACACAGACACACACACACACACACACACGTACACACACACACACAGAGAGGGAGAATCACAGAAGCTGGAGGCTGAAGGAGGCTGGCAGAGGAGGGATCCCTGAGGTACAAACAGACAGCAGTGTAACAACCTCCCCCTCTCCCACACCTCACAAAAACACATTCTCAAGTACACACAAACAAACACACATATGTTTTGGAGGCAAATGCACAATTACCATTTGTCAGAGCGTCAGCGATAGTGCACTAACCTTCACTGCAGCTAATTGTTGTGCAATCTAGCAGGAGAACGCCCGGAGCTCTATTGGAGAGGCCATGTGCTTGCAGCATGTGGTGTGTGTCTGTGCGTAGGTTTTAGTGCAAGCGTGTGTCTCAGTTAGTTGCGTTTGGGATATACACATAAAGAAGTGTGTGCATCAGTTTGAGTATACTATGTGTGTGTGTGTGTGTGGTCTGCTTATGGCGGGGTTTGTTAGTACAGGGGAAATAAATTAGCAGTGCTAGCAGGTTGCTCTGACAAGTTGTGTTAATGAGAACATCCTCCAGAGCCTTCTGGGCCGGGGAGTGAAACCAGAGGCCATGATCATCTGTTCACTCTGGAAGACGGCGAGGAGAGAGGGAGGCTGCCAAGCAGCAAAGAGCCGGCACGGTTAGACCACACCATCTGCAGGAGAGGTGCTAATGTGTGGTTGGAACTATGGGCAGTGGGAAATAATTACTGTATCATAGGGAAAAAAATGAGCCCAGAGGACATATTAAGTTTTACAATGATGGCTGAATGTAAATTAAACTGGAGTTTGCATCTACTCTGGAAATTTGCACACTAAGCACTTATAATACTGAAAAAGCATATATGCAACTTAAAAGTCAAACAGCCTCTGGGCAAACAGGCGAATGTGATTTAAAGCATTGTGGCGAAGAATAAAATGGCCAAAGGTTGGTTTGTCCCCACAGGGATTGTGACAGCTCCACTTGACCAAGCTAAAGATGTTGTGACAAAGGTTTAATGTTGTATTACAAGTCTGTAATGTTACCAAATACAACACTTTGAAGAGATTAGTCATTCAAAATGTCCTGCAATCTGATTTATGCATTGTAAGTGGATTGGATGCTTCATGTTTATGCATCTCTGCAAGTGTGTAATGTAGTTGTGTGTGTGTGGGAGATCAAACATGTTCCGACAGTATGTTCACACGCATATGTGAGTATTTGCCAGTGTGTTTACATCTGATTCACCTGCACCTGGCACAGTGAAGCAAAGCCGTCTGGCTCCTCATGAGTTTTTCGCAAAAATCACAAACCAAGTTGTGGGGCTTTGGAAATGCATGAGGCGCTTCGCTGTGTAGCATTACCATGATTCATCTTCACAAAACTGCAAAAGCTGGTGATAATCGCTTCAGCTAATCCCTGCACGCTTCGGGCAAACATGCATGGCAAGAGTGGAGGGGTGGTTCTTAAACCCCCGAGGGGGTGAGCTGAACTGGGTGATGCTGCTGGTGGAGGTGCAAAACGGCCACGTCTGGAGGTGTGTGTGTGTGTGTGTGTATGTGTGTGTTTTGTGTGCCACTTAAAGTACTACAATTGCGTTTGAACATGTTCAATTTAAAATCAACTGTCAGGTGGAAATGAGATGTGAACGGGAGGCGTGGAGCTCTGGGTCCGTTTCACCCAGTTAATACATGTTTGCCTTTGATTATTGCACACCTACTGTGCAAGTGTGTGTGTGTGTGTGTGTGTGTGTGTGTGTGTGTGTGTGTGTGTGTGTGTGTGTGTGTGTGTGTTTGCATATCTCCGCGGCCTCGGTACAATCTCTGCACGCTCGCAGCTCAATCCAGGCATATCCATCACTATCTATCACCACGTTGACAGAAACGTCTTCTCTCAGTCTCAGCTCGGGCTGCCTGCAAAGCCTCACCTGTGCTGCTTCTATTTCTAGACTTTGGATGCTTCCAGTAGAACGAAAGCACAAAGGTTTACACCCAGACTGACACCTTCCCGGGATATGGCCTATAGACATGGCCACAGGATCACCTCATTAGCATCAGAGGGTGCTCTCATCCCTGACAAGCGAGACTTCACTGCACCCCTCTCACAAAATAATGAGCAAATATAACCTCTAATGGCTAAATATAGGTAACCGCGGTCCCGAAAGACTCGGAGCAGAGAACGTACACTGTGAGAGGTGTCTCGGGCATTTTTCGAAGTTTCGTCGCCGTGTGGGCGTGAGGAGTGCGCAAAGTAAACAAAAGACTTTAAGAGGGGGAAGCGATAGTTGAACAGTGTTTGATGAGAGCTCTTAGCCTGTAGCTATAGCACATTAGGCACAGATGAGCCACAGCCAGCTCCCACACTGTTAATGTGGAACACATTACAACTGCACAATGAGTTATGATTGCCATTAAAGAGCAAATGATTCAGACTTCACAGCTGGATTTAGAGGGATCACACTCCGCTGTGCCCTGTCCCTCCTTCCTCCCTCCTCCTTCTTCCCTCCTGCCCACGCTCCTCAGACACGCAGGTGACAGTCACTCCACTGGACTCGCCTCACTGAGCGCGTCTACTCACACCCGGTGAGCTTTTGCGAACGTTTATGCAATTTTCTTTGGGTGTTTTCGTCTATGAACCTATTTGCGTCACATTAAGCAAACTTGAGCTCCGAAGTGCATGATTGCATTAGCAGCGTGCAACATGATAAATTGCTAGTTTGTGCAGCTCACAGACTCCAGCCGAGATGAACTCAACCCTCCGTCTCTCTAGAGACACTCCCGATTCTTTTTCTCTATCTGCTTCTTTCAGTGCTAGCGGGAGGCATAATAATGGCATCATGCATTTTCGTAAGCCATGAGTGAGCAGTACATAGGGCCTGGTGCCGAGAGCGGAGGGGTAGAAGTAGGTAGATTCGCAGACGAAGGTACCTCTCGATCGATTGATCTCTCTTTCTCGCCCACATGATCTTCCGCTCTCCCCGTTGGGCCGGGAGCTGTGAAATGAATGAGAGGTAAAGCGTGGGCAGTCGCTAACGCTAAGATAAGGACGCCGTTTTGTCAGCCCCAGCCTAAAGCTCTGTCTCTCTGGCACAGGAAAGAGGAGGGAGATGGCAGGACAAGTGTGATGGAAGCAAATCTACGCGGCCGTGAGCTAACGGCGCTGAGCGTCTGGCGTAGACAGGAGAGAAAAGCATTTAATTCGAGCTTGTGATCCCCACAAACACAGCTAACAGGCCAACAGAGCCCTCACACTGAGTCAAGAGTGTCAGTGGTCAGAAACCTCAGCCGCTCCTCTCCATCCACACCGCAGTTAGGGGAAGCTGCGAGCAATTACTGCGAAGAGAAAAAGTTTCTCTCCAAGAAGGAGAAGTATTTGAGGAAGCAGACAAGTTTTACTTTCTGTTTTTTTATAAAATGTGGACCCAAGTGAACCGGCCTCGACCGCTGAGGGGGAGATAAAGAGACGGAACCTGCGTTTTGTCATTAGGCTGCGAATCAAACTGCAGAAAAGAAAACCAAACGAAACCGTCAAAGCAACGACTGGGACAAATTACCGCTGGTGTTCAACATCAGAGGAACAAAACATACAAACAAACAATAACACTGCAAATATTAAATGAGTTCTCCATGGGTTAAATTGAGCCTCATTTATTTTAAGTCCTGCTGGAACATGATTTGTGGCTGCGAACGCCCATGCTGTGCGTCAGATACCCAGCAGATGCTTAGTTACGACTAAAACAGTAAAGACACTTAATGGTAATGGGGGTGGTGGTGGTGGCGGTGGTGAGAAGGAAAACAATAAGCTGTGAGAAAAATCATAAAGTGCAAAGCTTTGAAAACAGATAATTAGATCTGTGACAACAGAGAACAATAACAGTGTCAGCGGGGATGGTGATGCCTGCGTTGCATGAGACAACAGCACAATGTGCCCGTCTAAACAACTCCGACATACATCATGTTCAGCGCCCGAGTCGGATTCGGCATCACGCGATCCGCTAATATGAATAACGATGCCAAGATGAAGAGAGAGAAAAGTTTATCGTTCAATAAATCACCAAGTTTTGTCATGAAGTTTCCTCGGAGCCAGCGAGTCGTCTCCCTCTGTCACGGCCGATCACTGACTAAACAACAGCACAGTGAGGGACCAAAGCCCTGTCAGTGCCTCATTAGGCTGCTCATTAGGGAGCTGGCTGTACATTCAAACCTTCTCCACGGCTGACCATTTGAGTCAAGGCGAAGTCGTCTCTCTCCTGCTCTCGCTTGCAAGGCGGAGGGCTCGAGGTCAGTGGGATCCGTCATTATTAGTTCCGTTACATTTTCTCTGACTGGTTGGGATCTAACGACCTGATCCTGGGGTCAGACAGCCTCCGGCCCTGTCTGCACACGTAACCTTCTCTCTTCTAGGATTCCAACTTTGCATTCGTCTTGGTGCTGTAAATCACTTCCTCTCGTTTTGTTACATGACCCTTGCCTGCAGGCTCCTGACACTGCAATTGGAACTGGAACCGGCTCTTCTACCGTTCAACTGCCAGCACTAGCTTTTTATTGTTTATGAAGTTGAACTACAGCGAGAACGTGCTCCTGCATGAGTGAGACAGATTGAGACAAAGCATTGTGTCAATCACATGTGCACGTGTGAGACCGTGTTAATATTAATGGAGGATTTGGCCCAAAATGCTGAATACTGCAGTATTGGCTGCGGTCAAAAGGACTTGAAGAGGAGGTGGCAGCACCTGCTACTGCCAGAGCAAGCTTCCTGCTCCAGCTTTTGGCAGCAGAGCCTTCAGGACCGTGCATACAAGCTCCCATCCTCATCTGTCCCTGAATTATCCATGTTCCTCTGAAGAATGTTGTAGACACACAGAAACACTCATTACACATCTTAGGTGTTGCTCCGGGCACATCTTCTTTCACTCCTTCACTCACCCTCGGTGTCTTTTTTTTCTGCAGACTTTTGAAAATGTTCTTCAAACAGAGCTACAACCTTGTCCCTTTGAAACCTATTTGTCTGTGTTGTTGTTGGGCCACCACAACACATATGAACAGTGTCAGGACTCCTTAGAATAGATGCCAGGAGTCTCTGAACTCAAGAAGATGGACGAGCATCATTCCTCCAAAGGATATTCTATCCATTCAATGCATGGTGGGAGTCTTCTAACAGAATACCTATCATCCTGGTAGTTGCACCGGCTATTATATCTGATTCTCATCACTGTCATGCTCAACAGACCATCCTGTGACCCGCTGGTGCCCTGTACGGAGGCGTTTGTTCTGTCTCTCCACTCAGTTATTCAGTTATTTCCCTCAGTTTGTCGCCTGTTTACAGAGAGACACCGAGACAAATGCAAAAAGGCAAAAGCTTTAAATAATAAGGTGAATAGACCGAACTCAAATATATAATATTTATACATGTATTGTGCATTCTTTCAGCAACCAATCAGAGCTGACAAGGGAATAAGTGAAACACAGGTAGAGGAAGATTAAAAGCTAGAGAATCCTCAACCACGACAAATTGGTGACGTATGGGAGGCATTCGAGGGGAAAGGAGAGAAAAAGCAGTGGATCAAGATGGTGTAGAGGAAATAAATAAGCCAGGGTCAGAGATAAGGGAGGCTTGTGGGTGATTAATGCCCCAAACAGTGCAGACAATCCCCTGACATACTAACACACATACAGTCCCGTCATTACTTCACCGTTCTTTTCTCTTCTTTGGTTCAATTTCCCTGTTTTGCAGAAAAGTTCAAAAGAACGCCCTATCATTAAAACATAAAGACTTGTGATTTCCAATAGTAATTTAGGTCTGAAAGCTATTTTCCAATAACATAACAGGAAACCAAGTCCCCCACTTACACTCAATTGGTTTTTCACACTTAAATGGTAATATAGAATAACGCAAAAGGATCCTTACATGTGTTCTCATTTGTTTTTGTGTATTTTGCTTGTTAATGTGCTCTCTCCCTTCACAGTGGGTTAGAGCAGTGGCGCACACTTACTGAGACGTAATGAGTATATCTTTGTGCCATAATTACTGGGTGCGACACCGACTGTCGATACACTTGAAAGTCTGAGCTTCCGCATACACACGAGTGAAAAGACGAGGATAGAAGTACACATGCAGTTAGTCACGAGCGCACACACACACACACATACACACACACAGAAATGCTCCGGGAGCACAAAGTATAAATGGCTTTCATACGATCATTGATCTGTCCATTCAGCAGCCTCACAGCCGGACAGAAGATGAAAACAGCACTTTTGTTTATGCTGCTGTGAACGGTGGAGCTTGTGTGGAAGGAGGAAGGGAAGAGAGAAGGCCACATCGATATCGGCCAAATGGCTGTTTCTTGTTACAGTCCGGGATCCTTGTTTGCGAGGCAGGAGACAATAGGCCTTGACTACTAAAGTGCTGGAGGGAAATGAGGTGAGAAAGAAAATCAAATTGATGTGTCTCACAATGGGATTACCCATCGGCTGAATTACCAAATGAGGATTTAGTGATTTGTTGTTAGATAAAATGTAGGAGCGCGGATATTTGGCTGATGCGATGTGTTTTTATGAAACCTCGAGGGGATACTTTACTTAGTATCCAGACAGTCACCTCTCAGACACCTTCATTCACTCGGCCTCACCAGGAGAGGGGAGATTACATGATTAGTAGAGGAAGCTGGAAAAAAGCTATTTGGCACAGAGGTTTCAATTGATCCCCTGACTGGGCTGCAGGAAAAATGTGGAGAATAAGTTTTAGATGTGGAATTGAAATATCACAATCTGTGGCTCAGCATCACATCAAGTGAGATCTGGGTGTTAAGTAGTCGCTCAAAATTGGCGTGCAAACACTGCAGGCTTTCTTTTGGCTTCCGTGCAACACTATCTTTCATGCAATGTCGACTGTGAAAACAATGAAAGCATTCATGAACAGTGATAAATTACCAAACTAAAGGGATAATAGAGAGATTCAATCGTTCTGAAAATGCTCTCCAAGCTAAAGAGTCATATGCCAAAACAAACATGGTGGATCCAGGGTTTTTCCTGCCCTTGCATCCAGATCTGCTCCAAAATCAAGTTCTGTGAAAAATGTGTTTAGTAGTTTTTTGCATAACCAACAAACAAATGGACACGGGTGGAAACCAAACCTTACTGATGGAGGTGATTTACACAGTGACAAAATGTATGTGACATAAACAAATCCTGCATCACCAGCACATCCTCTCACAAAGCTGTAGTGTAAATTACTCATTAATTCACCACAGGCAACATGTGAGCAATCACGGCAACAGTTAAAATATATGCACGGCCAATATCAGTGCTGTCATCCGCATAAAATGAAATGCTACGGCTGAGCTAACAGACACAGTTTCCCAATTAATGTTGCTTAGCAGCATCACAATTTAAAGTTTCCTTCTGGTAAAACTTGAAGATGGTCCCCGGGGAGCTCTTCTCTTCCGAGTGAAATCACACCTATACCAGCCAACACACAGGGAAATAAGTAGCTACAAGTAGAAGGTACTACCTATTAGTCGGTGGCCACTGCTCTCAAGCTATAGGGTTGTGATTTTGCAATGGCTGAGTGTCTGGCCCTTCTCCATTCCCTCCTGGCCTGGGGGAGCTTGGTAATTCACAATAGAACTTTCACTGAAAACACCTGCTGGAAACTGCTGCACACCGGGAATAACCGGGAAAATCCAACCTCTGCCTCGTACAAATAGCGACTGATGAATTAAGAATGAGTCCAGACAAGAAAAAAGCCCCAAAAAAGACACCTCTTGTAAAACTAGACTGCTGGACAGGGGCAAGGGTGAACCAGGAGGGAGTCAGGGTCGGAGCGGAGCTGGTTGCACTGTGGGACAAAAGGGACAAAGTGCAATATCCTGCTCTGTCTCTGAGGACGGTCTGCAATACATTTCCCATGACAATACAAGGAAATGCTTCTATCAGCAACGTTTTATCCCCATTTCTGTTCCTGTTACTGTGTTCAATCGTGTTCTATCAACTCTGAAATGGACACGTGGAAGACAGAAAGCAGCGGAGGAGTAACAGAGTGACCCAGTGGATGCTGGAGATGGACGGGAGTCGACGTGTGGTCCGTCACTGGGCTACTGGGAGGGGAACGTAATCAGAGGGAGGGAAAGGTGCATCATTATTCAGAGTGAGGAGCCGGTGGAAAGACGCTGAGAGGTAAAACCAGATGATGGAGGAGCCCATGATTTCCCTCCTCCCCTCTGGCTCGGCCCCCGAGTCCACCCCCCTGTTAAACCCTGAATCCGGACCTGAGAAACGAGGAGTAGCGCAGCGACGGGCGCGGCGCTACCCATCACTTTCACAATGGGGAACACGGAGCCACATTTACTCTTAAATCAGAACATGGCAGGGGGCGGAGAGCTTGTGCTTGTGTATCATACATGCAGGCGTGGACACATGAATGCTATCTATCCATGTTAGAGTCTTATAGTTTCTTATTTTCAAAGCATAAATCATTTATTGCACAGAAATTTGAATTTGCAATTAAAAAAATGTTCAAGAATGTAAAGTATGTAATGGTTTAATTATGCAATTATTTTACTTTTTTCTTGTCAGTGGGTGGGAAGGGTCAAGGGTTAATTGTGGTTCATAGAAGCCGTTCTGGCTCAGTTTAAGCACATTGTTTTTATCATCATACATCGTGTAGGACATCCTACCACTATTTTTTACCTCTAAGAATTTTTGTATACACTGTATGTGTGAATTATTGCTGTATGTGAACGAAAAAACTAATAAAAAGATGTGTTAAAAAAAAAAAAAAAATGTTCAAGTCCAACAAATACTTTTGAAACAAAACCCTTGAAATTCAAATTAAAACAGTGACCAGCAGCATATTTGTAAATTTGAAGGTGAATCTCTAACAAACTGTCTCAGCACTTTATCTGGCTATACCATTTCTATTTTAATGAAAGATTGCAACAGCATTTGTTCTAAACTTTCAAACCTTCATCAGCTTTCACATCTTCAGTCATATGAGGCAGCACTATATCTTTAAAGAAGATAAAGACAGTATATGATTCTTATCTTCAAAGACACAAAGCAAGCAGATGGAGTAAGCAAAGGAAGCAGATGGGTGCTAAGTGAATCACTGTGTGTCTTTTCTCCGTCGATGTGATGTGAATAGAGATTAATTGAGGAGACGCGCTCTCACTCATTCCTGAATTGTCCTTGCACCGGATCTCAGGATCCAAAATAATTACAGGCAACACTAGAACAATTAAGTCTGCCTCCTGTCCAGATGCTATCGGAGCTACACACAGTAAACAAGAGTAGATAGGAGCAGGCCCCAGGAAGTGGAATGAATCACACTGATACAGATGCTCCTCTCTCTCATCCTGACATAAAACACCCCCCCGCTCCTGCCTCTAAGAGCTCCGTCCGTCAATTTTCAATTGTTTACCTGTTTTCTAAAATGGAAAGACCTCCGAGCACAATCAAATTGGAGGATAGCCGCCGTGTGCATCCGAGAGTCGACTGTGCACGTGTGATTCCGCATGTGGGCCCTGTGTTTTATGTGTAGGCACAAAATAACGGAAATAAGAGATCGTGGGCAAGTGGGCCTGAATATTTATTCAAGGTTCCCATGAGTGTGAGCGTCCTCCTGTCAGCGCCCGCCTGTGTATCTCCACGGAAGCTTTTCCGAGGGAACATAAGCTACAGCGAGTACAAGAAGAGTAGATAGAGATGACACATGGGCAGACAGACAGAGCTGAGATAGGCTCCGTCAGCCCAGAGGTGGTTATCTGCCGCTTCACAAGTCCCCTCAGCTCATCCCACCAGATTAGCTGTCTGCAATCCTCAGATCAGTTCAGAGACCGACAAACGTCACTCCAGATACTATTTGTGGAATTCGATAGATTTGCGAGGGCTCATCTCAGCCCGGTTAAAGACGCCAGGAAAAAAAACCAAGACCTTCCACTTTTGTTTTGCTGTGAAAGCTTCCAACAACTGAATGGTTTGAAGAAAAAGCGTTAAAATAATGTATAATGCAGTATTTACTTTTTTACCCCAATGTATTTATGTATATATTAATCATGTGACCTCTTTTTTCTGTGTGGTTCTTACACGGGACTCCTGCCAACTTCCACACCGAGGGTATACAACAGAATCGCCTCTAATACTCACACAGTCGCTACTGATTTGTTTGTTTCCGGTAAATTTTCGAAAACTTTTCATGGGAAGTTAAGGTCGGGAATTTGGGGAATTTTGAAAAAAAAAAAACTATGCAAATTAAACGCTGAGCAATAAAAACATCATTCAAAAACTCTATTTTAAAGATGTATGGAATGCAGCACACACTGCACGTTGGATTTCAACCCTCCACTGTGCATTCTTCCATCACATGCACAGATAACTCCCAGCATCCTGCACACTACAGCAGGGCTACTGAGACCTGCTGTACTGTGCAGGACTAGTCAGGTAAGTTTCGATGATGTTACTCGGGAAAACATATTAGCAGATTAAGGATTGTTCATCTGTTCATCTAGCCTATTTCCATTAATTTATCCATCAATTGTAAAATATTTTCACAGACGATTCCAATTGTTTGGCTAACTATTTATATCTCTGGCATTGCATTAGTGTTTTTTTAAGAATGACACAACGATGCAGAAACATATAGTCAAGTGCCCAAAGTTTCCTCAGGACTCAAATCAGCCTATAAGAAAACAAAATGTTTATATTTATGTCTGTATATGACAAGGTAAATACAGTTAGTATAAATTATCCACAAAATTTCCAGTTTATTCCCGTTAATTCCTGTTAATTCCTGTTAATTACCATGGAAAGTTTCCAACTTTGAATATTCCCGGAATTTTGCAACCCTACTACTCATCATCTGATCCTGTGGCCCAGGAGGTAGAGAGCATCTTTAACTAAATAGAATCGGTGGTTTGATTCCCCGGCTCGACCTGTCCACATGCAGGAGTGTCCTCGGGCAAGATAGATTCCCCCCCGCTGGCAGTGTGTGATAGAAACAGCTGAGAGTAAAATTATGTGTAAATGGGTAAGACGTAGCTTGTGCTGTAAATCAGTTTGCCTGGTTGATACGATTAGAAAAAAATATACGAAGATAAATATAAATACAGTCCTCATAAACATACAGGTACAACGTTTTCAGACTCCAATTACATGCAAATTTGGCCAAACGGAAATATGAGTGCACGCGGGTGAAACATTTAAAAAAGGAGCTGCTCATATTTCCCACTTCCACAGACATCTGGCAAAGTGAGCTCAGTTTGCACCACATCATAATATTGTCCCTGACATCAGCGGTGTTCAATCCACCACTTCATGAATAGAGTAATGCTTCATCGCTGTTGTGAAGAGGCACTCGGTGCGCTACACCATGCCGCCGCCGCTGCCTACAATGGAGCAGGGAACAGCATGCGGTTGTAGACCTGTGAACTCTTGTCATCCTTTATTGAAGATGACATGTACTTTTAGCACACATCGCTCCCAGGCTTCCTCCCCTGCGCTGTCAGTTTTAAACATACAACTGGGAGCGCTCACTAAAAAACAGAGCGAGCGCCGCAGACACACATAAAACACATAGGAGCTCATAGGCTTTGATTCGGCATCATAAAACACTCTTAGATACAGACACTTACTGTACACACGCACACACACACACACACACAAACACACACACGCACACACATACACACACAGACACACACAGAGACACACACCGATTTAAGTGTCTCCTGGGTCGTCCTTTTCTGTAAAATAATCCTTGTTAGAGATGCAGAGGCGTTGTAATGACAGCCATAACCATTCTGAAGCAGTTAGTCTTGGTAGCACCTCCAACCCACCCTCCTCCCCCCCACACCCCCTAGTCTGCTGGGAAGCCTACTTCACACACTCTTTTATTACCTTCAAGACCATTAGTAACTCCATTTTATCGCTGTCATCGTCACCATTTACCTGACAAACGCTGCCTCAGCAGGATTTTCGCCTCCCTCTCTTTCCCTCTGTCTCTGTCTCTCTCTATCATAATGAGTTACTCACCGATTAAAACTTTTAGTTATTTGGTACAGTAACTGTTTAAGCCGCAGATGCCACTGATTATAAAAATAATACTGATGAAGCTGGTTGTGTTCGTGCACAAGTGCAAATGTAATTTGAATCACAAGTCCTCATCTGACGCAAGTGGTTTAATGTTGAATTGAATAATAATTTACCGGATTCATAAATCCACAATGTGTCATTTCATTATTCTCATTCCTCATGTAGGAAATCACGTTTATTTATGGGCTACAGCTTTATTACAGCATGCTTGATTTCCTTAGTTTCAGACCATTGTAAATTTGATTATATTTCATTTCACGCAGTATATTTTTAAGAAATCACCTTAAGCTGTGGTGATATATACGATCAGCGCTTGGCGACATATATATATATATATAGATATATCATCGGAGCCAGATAGCAGAGCTCATATCTCGTATATGTTGGCCTCATTTCTGGATGGAGGGAGGAAGTGAAGATGTGTCGACCGTCATTAAACAAGTTTCAGACTTTTAACTTTAGAAAAAGCTAATGAACCAACACACACAGTGTTGCAGAAATATGGCGCTTCAGAAAAAAACATCAGGTTGCTTGGAGTCATCTTGAGGATGTTTTTTTGGGGGGGGGCGCTGCTCTTCCAGGAGTCTGGTGACAGAAGATAGTGATGCAGTTTGAATCATGTAGTGCTGAGATCAATACTGACTGATCTTACAGTGCTGACAGGCCACCGCACATTCCTCCCTGGACTCTTATGTCTGGCCCCCTGGCCTGATAAATGCTGACATTCAGAAACATGACACCACTGTGATGGACGTGTGTGTGTTTGTGTGTGTGTGTGTGTGTGTGTCTTTGAAGGAAGATAGATGGGCACATTTCTCCAGGGCTGCTCACATCCATCCAGGGATTCCTGTGTCGGTGTACTGTAAGCGGAGACTGTGGTTAAGTCCGGCCTCTCCGTATGTCTCGGATGACAGGGATATACTTTCCTTCCCCATAACTTCATCCCTTCATCGCAGCTGAGAGACAGCCTGCACAACATAATCCACGAAACTCCTCTGTTCCTGCAGCTCCTGGGGCGCAGGGATTTCCTTTGAAGCAGGTGTGTGTCTGTGTGTGTGTGTATGTATGTGTGCCAAAATGCAATTACAGAGGGATTAAAGAAGATAATGTTTGTGTATATTTTTGTGTGTGCGCACCCATGTTTTGTCAATCCATCACTCCTTGACCTTTCTCTTTGTCTCTCTTTCTCTGCCACTCTTTCTGTTCCTGATCCGCCTCATCTCTCCTATCATCCCTCCATCTTTTCCGTGGAACAGTTTCCCGTTACGACTCTTCAACCCGACACAAAGCGATTAAAGATAACATCACACCCACCACGCATTAATGCAAATAGTTTTTTTAGTCCTATATTTGTCTGTCTGCAGACAACACGGTCATTAGTGATGTTTGTTGTGTGAATGAGGAATGCACTCAAGGATCTTCAAACATCTATTTTCATTAATTCCATGAGGGTCATTCTGTTTCAAATCATCAAGCTGCACCGTCAGAGAGAATAATATTTTTCATGCAAACATGGACATATGAGAAACCTCTGGAACGGAAATTTGATGCATCTCGGATCCTAATCAAGGGAGAAATGGTTCTCACACAATAAATTAAAGCTCTTTTTCAGCTTTATCTCAACAGTGTGATTTCTCCCATAAGATGAACAACGTTATTGGGTTTATAACATTTCTAGTTGAATAAAGACAATATATAGTTTGGTCGGATTATCAAAAAAAGTTATTTTATTATGTCATCAAGACCTCCAGGGAAGTTTTGTCTTCGGTTTTTGAGTCGTTAGTGAGATATCAACACTTACCTGAAGTGACTTCACATCATTAACTCCTCACAAAAACATCCTGTTGAGGGATCAGCGCATTCTCAGGTATTCAAAATACAAATGTGTGATTTTGTCGATGGTTCCCAGTTCACTAGCTAATGTGCTAAAATAAATAATACATGTGCATAGTTACAAGTTTTAAGCTAAATGTTCAATTAAGTGCGAACCAGATTGTAGTTTGAGGTGATGAAGAACATCTAAGAATGCCGGGGGAGGAGTGATGGAGCTCGTCCATGAGGAAACACAGAGAGTTCAGTCTCCTCAACACAACTCAGTCCACAGTAATAAGATATTAACATTGTGTTTTTTTGTGTTGCTGAACGTTGAAAGCAGAGGACTGTGTGGGCACAATTGTTTTTATCCGAGCTTTTTCTCTGTTATGGCAATAAAAGAGTTCGGTGAGTGTGACGACAGAGGAGCATGAAACCTGAACTGCAAAATGTAGAAATGAATCATGTTGCAGAGTCAGGTTAAAATCATTGAACTTACAAACAACCTGTTTTACATTACAGGCATTTCAGGGGCTCATTAGTGCTGCTTTAAATCTGGTTCAGCTAAAGCTCTGTCGATCTCCCTCAGTGCAGGAAGAGAGATTGCTCAGACGAAATGTTTTTTTAAAAGCGAACACGAATTATGAGTGAACTAAAGACGAGGCAGAATTTTGAATACTTATCTGAGAGCGAGGGTCACTGTGCGTTTGTGTGTAGCAAGAAATCCCTTGTGAATGAGCAGAGTAACAATGATACAGACATAAGGTATTCTGTGACATTCAGATTTCAAAAGAGATTTTTCATAAAGCAAAATGAATTTGCACCTCTATTCAGTGAAAGAGAAAAACAGCTTCAAGATGAACCAACAGGGATTGAATGTATGCATCAAATCATGGTAATTGCTGACAACTCTTATTTTAGCTGCACATGTTTAATTGTGTGAATCATATTCAGCATCATACACAATTTACAGCTTTTTCCCCAGTTCACTGCAGAAAACAGAATATCTCATGAGCAACTGCTGCTGCCTGACTGAGGCTCAGCAGAAGACTTATCTAAGGAGAAGAAGTAGCATTTAAAATAATAGATTCTCTGTGTCAGAGGTGAACGTTCTGCCTCCAGCCGTCCTCGGCTCTTCCTCAGCAGGAGGATCACTTCCATTTTAAAGCCTTGGAAGTTCAATGATAAACAGCCTTCTGACAAGTTAGTTTAGACTTTGCATCATTACCGTATCTCAGATCCAACCTATTGATCCTTTCTGTATTAAGGGCGGATGATTTCCCAAAATGTGTGGTGGTTTAAACTTGCTATGCAAACATCACAAATGAGTGGCTTCAATAAAACAAGTCTTGGAAAAGAAAACCTTAGACATCGTTAAAGACTTTTCTAGTTTCTGAATTTGATAAAATACATGAATCTGCTGCAGCTTTGATGGATTTACATGAAACTGTTTGGAAGGGTTCGGGTCAGGGAGCAGATCCAGGATTGTTTTTTTGTATTGCGTCAGGGAATAAGTAATGGGTCCTGATGAAAACAATCAGGCACATTTAAGCAACTATTATTAATCAGTGTGTGGAAATTCAATCAGCTTGATTGGATTTAATCGGATATGTTGGGCTTGGCAGAGGTTGAGTCCCTTTCTACTTTTTACTATTGCAAGCACCTTTCAAGTTCTGCCCTCCATTGTCTATTTAACTTTTCGTTTAATTTCAACAGTTCAGTGAAATAAATTCTCTCTTTTCTTTGCGCAAAACCTTGTGGGGTTTTTTTCTTCTGTGAAAAAAGTGTTTTGGTGTTTTCCACAGTCATTAGTAATATAAGTTTCACCGATCATTGACAGTAAAAGGTGGAAAAGCTGAATAATTCATATGAAACCACTTGCAGAATGAAAAGTCTCCTCTGCTCAGGTGTGAACTTTATACAGTTTATTTTAAATTAAAATAAGTCAGGTCATTTCTTTTAGGAAACAAACTTTGACTGAAAAGTTATAATAGTGAATTTTGAACTGTGCCTTTCAGATAAAATGTTGAAATACATTCTTTGGACAGATCTTCATTCATTGAATTGCTGAATGCATGAGCATGCAATATTGTAATTTCCTCAACGCAAAATCAAGCCTCTGCCGCCACAAGTCTCTTTCCGTAGCAGAGGAGTCGAGACAGGGAGTAAAAAAACACTAATTTCCTGCAGCACCGTGGCTCAGAAAACCGTCTGACAGAAGGAGAACTGAGCACAGAACCTACGAACATGAGCAATGTTGATATGAACTGTCAAGTCCGGAGAAAGTGAGGAAAAAAAAAGAGGCAACACAACTCTCTTCTCATCCTGCTGCTGCCGCGGCTTTGAAGGGAGTGCTTTGTTCGGCTGTGTTATTACATTATCAGCCGACAGACAATTTGTTTGACAGTGTTTCTGGAGAGAGTTGTGATGTGCGGTACACATTGCTCTACCCCCCCATCCCCCCCTGCCCTTCTGTGGTTTCAATTAACAGTTTTCTGCTCTCCAAAGCAGTACGAACTATTTTTTTTTAAGCATCTGTCTCTTCGGTAAGTCAAGGACAAGGCTATTACGAATCTGTGGAGGCGGCGGGTTCGCCCACACGTTAATTGCTTTGGAGGGAAAAAAAAGTTTTGGCAAAAGTAGAAGTAAAAAATAAATAAAAAAGAGGTAAACACTCACAGATATATAAACAGGTTGAGCGGCTTTGTAGCTCACTGTGTTGGAGGAAGTGGTGACTCACTGTGAAGACAACACTCCTCTCACTAATATCACATTGTGTCACTTTGGCGACAGTTTGAACACCAACACTTTGTCGGCACGTTTCCTTTCTTCACGACCACGCGATCCACTGTTTGTAGCAGATCCTGTATCTGTTAGCACATTGTCAGTGTTAATAAGCAGCAGGGAGCAGGAGGCTGTGGGGGGAGCTGCATAAACATGTTTCTTTCGGGTCTGACTATGCCCGTGTGTTTGTGAAGAAGATAACAACATGCTAAGTGAGACCTCCCGTGACCCGGTGACTCCTCGTTAAGGCTGAGAGAATGTCAGACAATGCAGTTAACCTATACTCCCTCATACCGGCAGTGTAGTAATAAGACATCCAGTATATATAGTTATCTTCAATGACAGGTATGTCGAGGGGGTTGTCAGAGAAAGACCCGTCCAAGGCTACTTCCATTTCTCCTCCTTTATGGTTTCCTCTCAAATAGAGTTGATCTATTTAATTCTGAGATCACGACTTCTCAGAAGTGTAGCAGTACAAGTGTTTTCTATTAATTGGGTAATAGTTTTGTAATGAACACAAACAAATTCTCATAATAACTTTATAATGATACCGAGCTCATAACACAGAGGCCCAACAATCCTCTTTAACTCAATGAAGCTGCACCTAATTGTACAGACTCAGATATTAGTTTGCTCAATTTGCCTGATTTTTTTTCAATAAGATGAATAAATTATTAGCTAGGAAATCTGTGAAATGTCAAAAAAAATCCCTTTCTGAAATGAACTCTCACCAAAAACAAACCCCAAAATTATCTTGGATCTACTACTTTGACTTGATTCCTGCTAAAAGTGAATGGGTTTGTTCTTGGCCGAAGTCTCATCCTTCCACCAAAAGTTAAGTAATTTTTGCATAATCCTGCTGGCATAAAAACAGACACACAAACCAGAATTGGCACTCAGTTGCACGCACTCATAAATGTCAGCCCTCTAAACATGTCTGTCTTTTTTCATCAAGATCCAGGAATCATCTGTGAGAGATCAACGAAAATGTTGAAAAACGTCCTGTATTAAAACGTTAAAACATATTGAAAAAACATTCCTCAATCTGACCCCAGCTTCAGATTCACACCAAAGTCCAATTTGGTTATTTCCTGACCCACACCGCCTGTTTCCTTCCAAGTTCAATGGTAGTGTGTTCCTTAGTTTTTGTGTAATGCTGCTAAATATCAAACAATCCATCAAACAAACCAAACCAACAAACAACAGGACAGGATTGAAACCTCCTCGGCGAAGGTAAGAAAAAAACCTTATAGACGTGTTATACGCAGCCTGGTGAAGCGGTGTGCAGCGCTCAGCCCCCCCCTCGCCCTGCCGTCTCTCTCTGTCTCACTCACTCGCTCTCAAACACGACGGATCCATCTGTCAAAGTCGGACTGGCTGTCGAGGAGCCCAGGGAGAAATCCCGCCTCATCCTCCCCCAGCCGGCGACCAGCACAGATGAAATCTAATTCTGTGGGAGACACTGAATACTTCATTATGATTCCTCTCCGGATAAAAACCCACTGTGTTACCACTTCATCGCTCTCACCAAATCCCTTTTCGGTGTGCTGGTGCAGAAACAGACACGCACAGGGAAACACAGGCGTATCAACACAGTGGCTGTACGCTCTGAATGACAGAGTTATACAGGCTTTGCATGAGAAATACAGATAATGCAGTCAGATGGTAAGGAAAAGCGATGTCAAACAGACAGGCCTTCAAATGAGGCAGGGAGCTCCCCCCCCTCTCCTCCTCCTCTCAGTGCACTGACAGCCTCTGGCCAGAGACTCAAGCAGCGTCAGGATGTCAAACTCCAGCATGTTTTGACACCTATTGCTGTCCTCAGCAGAAAGAAAGAGGCAAAACAGCAGCGGGGCCTTTTGTAAACACAGAATTCACAGTCCATTTGTGTTGAAGTTCCTATTGAATGCACAAACAGACCTCGCAGGGAGACACACAAGCGCATACAACAGAAAACACACAAAAAGAAGGGGAATATATGTTTGTTTTTCAGATGTTCACTGCAAACTGTAAATCATCTCATATGCTGGTGTTGTGTTTACTGACAGTTTTCTGTAAAAGTTGATGCTTTACAAGTAAAGATATGACTGACATTGTGATGCTCTTATTTTCAACATTAGAGGATTAATATGAGAATCAGTGATGGTCAAGAAACTAATGCTGGTGAGTTCTTGATGGAAGAGATTGTTTTAAATGGCAGGATCAATACTACTTCAGTAATATCACCAGTAATTTGTTCTGATGGCGAAATTATACTGCGGTTTGATTTGTTGTGTCTTTTAAGCAGCAGAGTCTTGTCGAAGTTGATGTTTGAAAGAAGGAAACCGCAAAGCCAGTACTTACATGTATACAATTTTTATTACAAGAAGTTTCACAGGTCAGGACGAGCTCTAGAAGCCCGGAGATAACAAAAGTCGAATGGTGAAAATCTGCCTTGTCTCTGCAAGACAAGGCCTCTTATAGTGGAGGTGGGACCCCAAAACTAGAGATAGCATGACATCACACAACAGGGCCTTCTGCCTAAATAAGGACATAGTTTAGTATCTTGTAGTGCAAGGCGTCTTCATTGTATAGGTCAAAAAGTATTCTCTGGGGGAGAGAGCTGACAAATTATATGGGCTAGTGTTCAAAGAGTCTGAGAATTTGAGAATCAACACGTCTAAGATGTCATTATGTTTTATAACCATGCTCAAAAGATCTCTTAGCTAAATATACTACAGATTAAACAGCAGAAGTCATGGTCAAGTTTTCCAACCGACCAATCAAAAGAGCCGAGACGTCAGTCACGATGCCTCCAAGTCACGTAGGCTACCTCACTTCGCTGGTGTCTGCTAACACTTGCTAACAGCTAAATGATAATTGGTAACCTAAGTCGTGCAGAAGACCTTCAAACCTTCACGATCTTGTCCCATAATGCTTCGTTTTCACACGTGAAGGTTTTCGGAGTGATTTAGCACCACCGAACTGAGTGTGAAAGCCTGATTTCTCAAACAGATAATTAAACGGGAACGTGATAAGACCCCATACGAGTGGTTGGAGAAAAATAAGTAGCGAGGGGAAGAGAAAGAGCGATAAAGAAGGAGAGCGACCGAGAGCAAATGGTCTACTGATAGCGATTTGCTGCTTGCTGGAGAGGAAGGGAAACAGAGGGGTCTCTTGTCCCAATAGAAGAGATAAGAGAGTAGTGGAGCTCAGCTGACCTGGTAATTACACTGCACTAAGTCCTTGGAGAGGTTTTTTTTCTTTTTTCTAGATTCTGAGAACTCCATAAAAACACACTCCAACAGACACAGGAAGGGTTGAAGGCGTTTGATTCTATACTCATCCTGAATGAGCTGCATCACATCTGCCATCTGTCCGGGTGTACAGTAATTTGTGTGTCCAGGAGGAAGGTATGTACGTTTCTGCCATATGGCAAAGCCCTAATTTTTGCCCCAGCGGTCTGTTTGAATATTTGTCTTGACTAGCTTGCTGGGATGGACTCCACGCAACCACCCTCCCCCCCTCCACCGACATGCAAGCACTGGCAGGAGGCAATTTTCTGATGTTATTTGGGTGATTTTATTTGCTCAGTGGGGAAGCATGGCCCCCAAACCCCTCCTGACGTATATATCTATACTTCTTCACAATCTGCCAAAGCAAAGCGCACCTGAGACTCGGTCGAATCGGAGTAATGAAGTACGCAGCAGCCTGACAACGGCATCAATCAGACGACAACAGCAGGACGCACAACAGAGACGAGATGTGGAATAGAAGCGTGGACAGAAAGATGAAACTCAAGGGAGGGGAAGATATAAAATATTCCACAGCCATATGAATGTGATAGAGAGAAAATTAAAGAAAGATAAAATGAATGTGGATGGTTCTGGGGAGGGAGAACGAGGCCAATCATTTGAGGCCGGATCTACCCTTTATGGGCAGTGTCTGGTTGGGTTCTCCTCTCTGACAGCTTATTAAAGTTTCATGCAGAAATGAGTCAATATTAGATATGACATTTTCAGAGAGGACTAGTCTGGGGCGGATATGGGAATAGGGTAAAGTTCTCGTTGCCATGGCGGCCAAATGACCAGGCCTGGCCAGAGGGGACCCAGACAGGAAGGAAGACGCACAAGGTGCCTCCATGTCAGCAATATTAACTTGCCTCAATTTCCACTAGAATAAAGTTAAAAGGCCATAATCCAAAAGTTAATACAAATTAAGCTTCTAGAAATGTCAGAAGAGGATATTTATCCGTTCATCTATTTTAATTTTGGGCCATTTCCTTTTTTTTTTTACACAGGGCATGTTACTCACAACTACACTATTCTCTTATTCTCTACATTATTAATGTCTGACTACGATATCTGTCCCTCATTACTTTCCTTTTTGTCTTATTCTCTGGTTTTTTAAAAGATGGTGTTTCGATCATAGGCAGTAGAGAGAGTGAAAAGTGACAGGGATCAATGGGTTTCGCAAAACTCGGTAGAAAATATATTATATTTCCTCTCTTTTGAGATGTGTGGGATAAAGTAGAGCTTTCATTTAGAGACATTTAAAGACAAAGCAACGATCTAGAAATATCACAATGTCTAACGTTTGTGAGGGACAAATGTCATCCTTTCATCCACGTCTCCCTCTCTTCCTGTTGAACCTTTAGAGAGGTTGTGTGACGGGTCTGAGGAAGGCCAGTCTACAACCAGGCAGCTAACAATCACAGCATCTAACCTTTAATTTCCTGGCTTCAAGTACAAAATCAAAGACATGGAACAAATGATCCGGGAGGGGTGACGGAGACAAAGAGGTTTTAAAGACAGAGATAAGGGAAGTTAAAATCAGAGAGAGGTGGGAGGGACGTGATTGACGGCAAAAGAGAAAGCTGACAGCCACGGCAAAGGGTGCTCTTTATTTCAATGAGTGTTAAAGGGATTGTTGTGGGAAAGCACGGGAGCAGCAGGAAGTCAGAAGAACTGGCAGAGCAATTAGCTACAGTGGTTCAAAGTTTAAAATCCTCTTTCTATTCAAACGCTCTCCTGTCATTCACTCATGAAAGAACACACACACACACACACACACACCTTTATAAAAGCATCACACACCAGTGCACATGATGCTTGTATGACGCTTGACTAGACTCTCACTTCATATATGTACAAGATCCTTTCAGTAAGAAAGAGTTGATTAGAGATGCTGTAAAAAAGAGGATGAACTTTACAAGCCATCGATTCCATGAAGCTTTAGAACTAAGCACAAATTAAACAAGCCACATGCAAGTGAAATCGAATTGTGACCGGAGGTGTGATCTCATCTGTGCTGTTATGGGTATATACATATATATATATATATGGTATGTGTGCACTGAGCAAGCACATGGTATCCTTCTCTTTGCACACTATCCACTCAGCCTGCCAATATCAATCTACACGACTGCCCACGAGACCAGGACCAGAGTGGAACTCAGACATGCACAGGTTTTATTTTTTTTTCATCTCTCCTTTTTCAATCAGTATACATTCGAGCAAGTTTCTGAAAATAGCTAATGATAATAAGGTGAGTCAGTCCTCTGCGGCATTAGCTCGTGCCCTGGTTTTAAGTTGAACAGCGGGGGGGCGAGTGTGTAGGATGTAATTTCACACTTTAACTGGCATTCCGCTGTTTACTTTCCCTGCAGCAGGCAGGGGAGCGAATGCGGAGAGAAATGTTTCAGGACTTTCCTGCCAAAAGAAAAAGGTTAAAAAAAATTGGAATCAAATTAAATGGTGATAATCAAAGGCCGATTGCAGTGCTCGTTGTGAGGCCGCTCGTTTGAAACGGGCCTGTGGTGATGCAGGTTGCAGCTTTTTCTTTCTGACACTGTCAAAGTGACCTGCCGTAATTGGGCCGGGCCGAGTGAAGCACAGCTGCAGGACTCGGTGCACGGAACCCAGAAGGTGCAGCAAAGAGCCGCTCACCCGTTTGTTCAAAGTGAATTTGCTGTTGATGTGATTAGGGTTGCAAAATTCCGGGAATATTCAAAGTTGGAAACTTTCCATGGGAATTAACGGGAATAAACGGGAATATACGGGAATTAACAGGAATTAACGGGAATAAATTGGAAATGTTGTGGTAAATTTATACAAACTGTGTTTACCTTGTCATATACAGACATAAATATAAACATTTTGTTTTGTCATAGGCTGATTTGAGCCCTGAGGAAACTTTGGGCACTTGACTATATGCTTCTGCATTGTTGTGGCATTTTTAACATAGGTCTTTGCACTGTATTTGCAAAGTGCTTGTGGCATTGTTCTGTAGAATAAGGTGAGAAAAAAGATTGTAAAAAACACTAATGCAATGCCAGAGATATAATTAGTTAGCCAAACAATTGAAATCATCTGTACTCATATTTTACAATTGATGGATAAATGAATGGAAATAGGCTAGATAAACAGATGAAAAATCCTCAATCAGCATGCTAATATGTTTCCCCAGTAATATCATCGAAACTTACCTGACTAGTCCTGCACACTATAGCAGGCCTCCATAGCCCTGCTGTAGTGTGAAGGATGCTAGGAGTTATCTGTGCATTTGATGGAAGAATGCACAGTGGAGGGTTGAAATTCAACGTGCAGCGTGTGCTGCATTCCATACATCTTTAAAATAGAGTTTTGAATGAAGTTTTTATTGCTCAGCGACTAATTTGCGTTTTTTTTTTTTTTTTTCTCAAAATTCCCAAAATTCCCGAGCTTAACTTCCCATGGAAAGTTTCCGGAAAGTGTCCGGAAATTTACCGGAAAGTGTCCGCCCCTTTGCAACCCTAGATGTGATGAACATCGTCAAAACACAGACAGACAGAGATTAGAATTAGGAGCCGGATACTGTACGTGTGCGATCGAGTGTGTGTGCTTGTACTTGGGAGTGTGTGAGTGTGTGTGCTTGTAACTACACTGTGTAAAGGTTCCACTGTGGATATGCAGGAGGATCTGATATGTGGGGCCTTGGCATCTCTCCTCTTTAATGAGTATCTCTGGAGATGGCAGGTGCGTGTTCAGCCATTCTTTTACAAGCTCAGCAACAAACAGGCCGCTCCTCTTTCTCCCACTGCAATTACCACTGTCATTAGCAGAATCACATTATCAACAACACCAAACAAGTCATATCGCTTTTAAACACACGCACAAACACAAAAAAAACACACACTTCTAAAGTACTGGCATCAGCATCCACACCTAGATCTATGACGGCAATTTTAAAACGACCACTAATACGAATATGAGCATAAATACGGTAAAATAGATTTTTGGAATGACCTTCCTTATGGGTTCAGTGAGTATAATTTTTTTCTAAAACCCATTTAAAAAAATCTTTACTTAACAGTCCTTGACCTGCGTTTCGTGTTTTACTGAAATGTTTTTTTTCTTTTTTTTTTTCTTCTTTTTTATGCAAGTCTGTGAAAGTCACTTAATATGCATGGAAAGTGGTTGTGCTAATAATAATTATTATAATAATAATGATACTGATGATGATTCCTGGTAGTTGTTGTATTAGTGCTTATAGCAGTGGTGTCATTATTAGTGTTGAGACCTTATTGCAGACTGAACACTGAAGATAGTGAAGAAGCAGGTATTTGAAACCATTTGTCCTGTAGTCGGTGCAACTGGGGTCTTCCACTAAGACCCCCCCCCCCCACACACACACACACACACACACACACACACACACATACACCAACAGGTGAGCACTATTATTATGTTTACTCTTTAAAGCCAGAGTGGTAGCTGGGGAAATCATCCACTCTTCTCTTTCATTGCTAATTTCTCTCTCCCTGTGTTCTCTCCCTCCCTGCCTTCACTTTGCTCCTCAGACTATAGATAACAAATTCCTCCTCTGAGGAGCAGGGAAGCGTTTCAAAACCAAATAATGAACACATTTGGAATTAAAACTCCAAAGGGGCACAAATCATTGGTGGCACGCAGAGAACTTTCATCCGTTTTTTTTAAAGTTTCAAGGTTGGGGCGAGTTTGTGGCCCTTCAGGAAAACCACAGGGCGGGATAATTACTTGCTTTGCTGTTTGTGTGTTTCTGTGTGTGTCTGTGTATGTGTGTGTGTGTGTCTGTGTGTGTGTGTGTTGTTGGCAGGCAGGTCTGTCTGGTAAGATAAATGATAAATCACCCAGGGGAAGCACATGAGAGATGGAGAAAAAGTCATCTGTCGTTATTGGGGGATTGATCCGGGATTGGGTTTGACGCTCGTTATGTGGCAGCAAAATTGGATGTGAAAAACAAAGGTCCAAAAAGATTCACTTAAGCCTATAACTGAGTGAAAAAAATATAAAAGCTACGAGAATAAAGATGCTGAGGCAAAGGGTTTGTCGTGCCATGGATGTGGTGTGTACTTGCTGTTTCTAACCTCCTCACACAGCTGGAGACGCACGAAGCGATGGAACCATTAGCTTTGCTGGGTGCTCACTTTGTGCTGGAAGATCACACACACACAGCCGATACCCACGTCTCCGCTGGGTGATTCAGCTGCGCAGGAGTGGAAGGGAGGAGAAGGTTACTGGCCGTTCAACCCCTTTGAATTGCAGGAGAGGCTGGAGCTGAAGTCTTCTCTATGTTTCCTCCCGTCATGGCTTCGCCTGGGGCGGCGGGGAGCTTTATTTACTGGAGCTGACACGCCAGGGGCGGCGAGGAGCTCTAATTGCTTTACGGCCTCCTTGAGCTGCCTGATGTGTTTTGCTCTGAACATGGATATCCCTCACAGGGAAATTAAGGGACCGTGGCGTGAACGTTGCCCATGTCCACTTTTAAAAAGACAGGCATGGTGCACGCATGCACGGAGCGATGCACTGACACACTCACAGAGACCAGAGAGGTTTCTAATAGCCAGACTCCAGCAGAGCACCGGAGGGAGCTTACAGGCGCACGCCACGCAGCACTAACGCTCAACTAGCAAGCTCTGCCTCTGGTTCACCATTTCCTTTAAAAGCTTCATAGTACGATGAGGGGCCCATCACTAAAATATCATATTTGTTGCACATAATGATGATGTTCAGTGAAACTAAGAGACCACGGCACATTATCCCGACGCACTCGCGCTGCTCAGATACTCCATAAACCCTGGTTTAATCAAGTCTAATTGTGGAGATTATGAGGACTTGTGTATGTTAATGCCTCAACAAACACCAGAACTGGAACAAGTATTGTCCCTCAGGAGGGTTTACACATTTTCCTCTGCTATTAGTTCATGTTAAGCTGTGAGTCAGCTGAAGACAAATACGATAATGACGAGTGGATCAAGCTTTATTTACGACTGCCAACATCAAATACTGTGTTCTGGGTGAAAGTGAGGACTCCGGGTTTTTTCATGAGCATGTTATAAGGGATTAATAATGCAGATATGTGTGTGTGATGAGTACAAGAACGTCTCATGAGCTATCTGATTCACTTCGGGATCAAATAATATATTCAGCTGCGTCTAATCTGCTCTGTGGAGACGCTGGCGTGTTGACAATTATCCATTCACTTTCCATTTGCACTATAGTTGAAACTTTACGCTGCAGACACTCTCATTCAAATAGAAAATACAGCAACTAAAAGCAAAATTAATAATGAAAGCTTCCCGCCCTGGAACTCCCATTTCTCCAACTGGATCTCTATTAATGTTGATTGACCCTGCCTCAGTCACTGCTCGCCCTGTGCCTGCCTGGGTGCCAGTGCAGGTTAGTCGGTATGCGAATAATTCCCAGTGGACATTAACAGTAAGAAGTAGGCCAGAGGATCCGGTGGTGAGCTCCTCTTCCTCACCCTCGCTCTCGATCCCCTCATCAGCAAGCTGTTAATATTTAATTATACAAGCTTCATTTCACACACTCCAGCCGAAACCATGAGGTGGAGATGGAGGTATACGAGGGACCACTGTGAGGGGGAAGTAATGAAAAGGAATACGGACGTTGGGTCGAGGATACGAGACAGAAAGGGAGGGAAAGAAGGAGAGTGTGGAGGAAGGGGGGGGTGGGTGCAGGCGCCTGCAAGTTTAACCAGGCAAGTCAGTTAAATACATTATACAGTACGAGGGGTGTTGGACCCATTAAAGGTGAATGTCTGAGAACGGGAATGCAAATACAGATAAACATAGTCTGAATATAACGATGGAAAACATGAGTGCTCCCTAAAAGTGAAGCCAAAGCGTCTCACTTACCACCTGGTGGCTGGCGGCGATAGTGGTCACTTATCCCACCCTCTCCATGTTAATGGAAAGGAAATGAACCAAACTAAAAAAGTCGAGATGATTATTTAAGGTCATTCTTATAACAACCGATGTATGTCCAAGTGCTCATTTTCCCAGTAAGTTTGGTTTTACTCTTTTGTTAGCTGAGTGATGCTAAAGAAATTCAGCCGAAACGTCATTAATGAGAACTGAGACTGACTCGAAATCATTTGAGAGTGAGCGTCAATCGCTTCTCTAGTTTTCAGTTTCTCTTTTCTTGTTCATAAAAGACATGTGCTCCATACATGCACTGTTGTATCCGCTGGTAGACGTCAGCGCAGCCATCCATCTTCCCCTCTTCTTGCTAATGCAACACATCCCAGCGTGTTGTTGACGAATGACCTCACTGATATTTGTTCTGCTGTGTATCCCCCCCCACCCCCGGAACCAAGTTCCCTCTTCTCCGGCGAAGGTGCCAAGCGCTGAAGATATTCCAAAAACTTTTTGTGCAGTTGAAAGTATAAACAACTCAGTGTCAGAGCAGAAAGTTCCTAATCTTACAGAGCGGTAATTAATTCTAATAGCACGGGATAACTGGATGTGCGTCTTCCTAAAATGTTTATCTGTTCATTTCTCCCATTTTTTAGCAGATAAGTGCGACGGCTTTTCACAGATTATCTGACAGAGGAGAAACTTTAATGATACAAACAGACAAATTAGGCTGCTGTGTACATTAGGATTCCTCTCTCTCTCTCTGTCTCTCTCTCTCTTTCTCTCTCTCTCTCTCTCTCTTTCCTCTGTTTACATTTTACACATAACCAATTTAGACTAGAAATCTCCTGCCAAGTTGCTGGAGCTAATGATGAGTAGGTTCAAAGCGCCGCTGGAACTTTTTTAGCAACGTGTATGTCACACGAACAGTTTTAAGATAATTATTCAGGGAACTTGTGTTCGGAGTATTTAATGTTGAAAATGTGTCCTATTATAAGACCTGTGGGCTATTTCCTTTTTAACAAATCTTGTAGGAGTGAGATCTTGCAGATGAAGTGGTCGAGCATTAATAATTTATGACTTGGGGCTTTTTATAGAGCACAGCCCTTGCGATTCATAATTCTATTCACATTAGGCCACAGAAATAAGCTAAAGTTTTAATAAATAGGTATTAAAACTTTAACTGATATTAATAGCACCAATTAAAGGGCATGCTGTGGAGCCATGCATAATTTCTGTACTGGTAGAGTGGAAAACCCACTACGCAGAACCACCCTCGGCTCCCTGTGTCTCTCACTCACTTTTCTCCTTCTCTCCGTCTCACTCTTTCTAATTCTCACCCGCGCTCAGTCTTTGCACTCCATCACTGTCTCCTTTCCAAAACAAGAGATAATAAAGAGTAATAAAGATAAAGAGTTGACGCTCTGTAGTGGAGACTGTGTGGAAACATTAACATCTGTGCAAACCTTTTATGGCCATCATAAATTGGGGAAAAAAAAGAGTTCAGTGTGCTATAAATGCGAGAGACGCAGCATTTTACTCCACCTCATCATTCCACAATCAATTCACTGAACATTACCACGACAAGACTAGAGCCTCTGACCATCCGGGGTCGTGATTGATGAGCAATTTTCCTTGTCTCCCACATCATCATTTCCTCCAGTGTGCCAGGTCAAATGGTGTGTGTTACGCCGCCAGTGCTCATTCATTTCAGTTTATGAAGTGGAACCTGCAGTGGATGGTCATGCCATTAAAATACATTAGCATGCACGTCTCTGCCGCAGGTATCGAGCACATGCATGTTGGGCTGTTTTAACCAAAGCTTTAGTTCACAGGTGAGTGAAAGAGCCGGCATGGATGTTACTGCTCTTTGTCTTGATGCTGTCAGCTTTAGTAGCACTAGGGGGGGCAATCGCTGGGGATTGTCTCCCTCTCTCCCCCTCTCCCCCTCTCTCTACCACAATTTCCAGCTAGGCCCAGGGAAAAATGGTGGTACATGATGAAAAGGTAGTGTGCCTCCTTTGTTCTGCAGCTCTGAACTCTATAATTCATACTGTAATTTTCTTACTGGATCCAAGAGAAGCGATTGACTTAAATAACAGCTTCTGTGTTCTAATTTGTGTTGGGATTTATCCTGCTGCTCGGGCTGGTGTAACGCTAGAGTGTCTGGTGAGCTGATCAGTGTGAGCAGTCAAAGAGAAATGAGATAGCAGAGTGGGGAAATGAAGACGGAGAGAGACGGAGGAAGGCTCAAAGAGAGAGCGAGCTTCTACTTCTTTGCTCCAATGGTTCCCGATGAAATTGATTCTCATACCTCCTGGGATCTCCTGCTGTCCCCTCTCTCCCCTCCGTCCCGCCTCCATTACATACCTGTCCAGGGGATGAATGATCTGCACATTACCCATGAGTACCGCTGACCGGTGCACGCATCAGCGACTCCCAGCGCTCTGGGACCTCACAAGACACGCCGAAGAGAAAGAGTGAGAGGCCGAGCCGGGGAAAGGGCGGATGGAGAAAAATAGAAACGATCAAAGCCGGTGATGGAGATGAGCACGGGAGAGAGAAAGTCAACGTGAGTGAGGGAGAAATCACCAATGTGACGTGGGTGAAAAGGTGTGGAGGTGTGATTAGGTCAACAGAGGGAGATGTGCAGTCCAACGGGACAATGGACTCGATGAGTTAGTGTATTATAACGTAGGCAGGGGAGCGTAGGATGAAGTTAAAAAAAGATTAGGGATTCCCCGTGAAAGAAATGAAGAACAGATGGAGAAGGAGGCTCGGGGAGCCTGTGCAGGGTGTTAGAGGCTTTGCCACCAAATAGCTCAGAAGGAGGCAATCAGCGCTGCGCCTGTGGTTTCAACCCTGTAGTTCACCGCTGCTCTCCCGGGGGATAGGTGTCACTCGTGTGGAGAAAGAGAGCAGCCACTTTAATGAATGGAGCTCTTTATCTGAGCCTGAACAGCAAGTTATTACCTACTGAGTAGACACTACGGAACGAGCTCACTTTCCATGGCAGTGATCCCCAGGGCAGGATGAAGGAGGGGCGGAGAGGGAAAGAGCAAGTTCATATTCGGTGCCTTATTTTGTAACAGGGTATGACATCTCCGGCCTCCGTGTTTTAACAAAGCCCCGAAGCATGGCCGGGCATCACTGACGAGAGGAGCATTAGTGTAGAAGGCTGCAGGAAAACCACACAATAACAAACCCCCGCTGGGGAGGCCTCAGACTCTCCAGCTCCTTTTCTGCATTTCAACTAGGGAGATGGGAATGTTTAAAATGTATTCATTCAAGTATTCATAGCATCGGAAACTTCACTTTTTCATTTGTTTTAAAAAAAGAGGGTTTAGCCATAGAACAATATCATTTTAGTTTGACTCTAATTAACACTCAGGGCAAATGAAAGGTAACTGAATTATGTATTTAACTAAGTGTAACTCATAATTTACACATATGTTCTGCTTTGGTCGAACTGAAATACAGTTTTTATTAACCAGTCTGTACAAAACACATTATCCTGTGGGAGCTAATCTCCTCAGGGCAAAGAAGTGGGATTGTATAGTGCTATTCAAAATAGCTATGAGTACTTTTCACTCTGTAGTAGACTGGCCTGACCTCCCACCCACTGTATACTCCAGCTGCTTGTGATTGTAAATGATAATATTTATTAGTACAACGATGAAACAAAGAAGAAGGGCAGATGCAGGCACTATAAGCCATGTACCTGTAATTACTCCAGAACCTCCCTCCACTGTGTGTCTGCAGGCGGTGGAGAGGGAGGATGGAGCCAGTGGAAACCCTCTGTTCTCCAGCTCTGCAGGCTCTGAGAGCCGCCTGGTTCCACTGGTGCCGACCGATAGCTTTAATTGGTCTCCTCTGGATAGCAGAGGAGCGCGGGAACACTTATCCACTAATGGAGTGAGCTGCAACAGGAGTAATGACTTTCATTCACACACATATATGTGCATACATGTGCATTCAGACAGACGTACACATATAAGTATTCACAAGCTCAGCTATATGCGTGTGTGCATGTGCAAAGTAAAGCATTAATCCTCCTGGGAAGCCTGCAACTCTTCCCATCTCACTCCTCTCTGCATTGAGACATAAATCCATATGCCGTCAGGAAAATCCTATGTGAATATATTTCCCTCACATATGATGTTTGAAAGACAACTTACTTCTTCCATGTTAGAAGCTTACACATCCAGGCAGGGGTTGAAGTTAGAGTATCAGAACCAAAGAATGTAAATCTTTGTACAAACTACAACTTTTGTGCAACTCCACATTAAATCCCTTCTGGTGCACTGAAAGATATATATAAAAAAGATCATATCAGAGCTAATGTGCCATTTTGGTTAGTTATAGTGTGACGGAAAACCCAGAGTGTGGTGACTTAAAATCATGCAACTGAAACGTCAACTTGCAAAGTAAGAAAAAAAACAGAGGGAAAGAAGAATCTGTTTTCCTCTTTTGACTCTCTGGGGAATGATTATAGATGTTATTATTCTCACGGACAGATGCTGTTTGTACTGAGTCGACCATCTCCAGAGCTTTGCAGCTTGCAAGATGAGAGAGAGAGAGGAGCAGGAGGAGAGAGGAGAATGCAGACAGACGGTGATACCACTGGTGGAAGAGCAGTACGTGAACCTCCTCTTTTATCTAACGAGCATCCGAGACAGACCGAGAAACAGACCACTCCCTATCTTGCATTGCTTGCCTGGAATTACAGCGCTGAGGACAGGGGGAATTGCTAAAAGCTACATAAACACACCGGCAACTCCCCATCGCCTGCATATGAAAAAAAAAGTAAAAACATGAAAGGCGAGCAAAGGCAAATTGGCGAAGGGTAAACGTGCAAATGAAAACGGGAAGAGAAGACGAGCAAGAATGAACCGTACAGCGGGAGGAGTGTGATCCTTTTTAGCATTTGAGCTACGTGCATTTACTGACTGAATGAGAGCACGAGTCTCCAGGACGTCTGAAGTGCACAGAAACAAAGCTGACGGAGGAGATCAATCCACAGAACTCAACACATCCCAGCAGCAGCTGTCACTCTAATTGCCTCCTTCACTGTCATCTTCGGCATCAATGCCATGCTAATGCTGCACCAGGTAATACTGGTTATGGTCCGGGGATAACTCCGCTTCTTCTAATGAGCATTTGATTTCCATACAGAGCTTTTTTTTTTTCTTTTCTGTGGGGCGACTACGGCCCCTCCACATGTGGACTTAAGTTGTGTACAGTACTTTTGCCACTGTGGCGTAGTGCCAATCTGGTTTGTTAATGGGCTAAGCAGTGTTTACTGTTCAAAGACTTCCACATGAATTATTGATGGCTGCGCGCTGGAGTTGTGCTTGGAATTAGCCGAGAATAATCCATCTGGGCCCACCTCACTTCTTAGGTGCCGTGTCTCTCTCCAGGGTAAACAGGCTGACTGCAAACTTGTGTAAATTAGCCAGTATTTTGTTATCCTGATTTCTGCTGAGGATATAAAGTGGATCTTTAAAAGGAGCACAAGAAGCCGTGCGACTCGGCGTGGAGGCGGCGAGAACAATGGGACAGTGACCGGAGGGCTTTACTTTTCTCAGTGGAGGCACAAAGGCTAAGGAATGCATGCATGCATAATGACAAATTAATAAATCAGGAATTATTTTTAATCAATCTGTGATCTGAGCTAATGCACTTCACTGATCATTTTGCAAATATTTTATTATATCATTTCCTTTCATGTAATCCATGATCCCATCAGGGCATCGAGGCAGCAGAGGCAAATCCCCCAAACCGAACCTGGTTATTGCCCTAATCATCCTCTACTTTCACCCGTATCCCCATATTTAAAACTTATTATCTTATTAAAACTCTCACGCTTTGCTGTCATTTTTCCCTCAAGCACCTCTATGTGGTTATGATGCCTTGTGCGGTTGCCCTCTCTTAAACCCTACAGCAGTCTTAATAAGAACTGTGCTCTGGAGCCATTATTTGTTTGGTTTCAAAGGGGGACCGATGAACCCTGGAGATTGTGGGATTTTTGGAAAAAAGTTAAATATTAAAAGTAACCGTCTCCCATCTAATCTACCAGAAATTAATGGTATCACATGAGCCCATAGGACAGATGGCACCGACATAATGAGTTGCTTGTGAATATGCATTTGCTTGCACTGTAAAATATATAAGACTGTGTGACTTGTGAGAAGAAGAATGGTTGTGGGAGAAAGTCTGGAAAAAAAACAAAAACAAACATTGGCAGCGAGCTAAAGGAAAGACACGACTTCTGTATTTTGAAAACTTCTTCCCGCTGCGCTCATGTGAGTGATGCCAATTTGTCCAGACCCCTGATTCATTTTCTTGGCGCCGTTTGGTGTGAGAAACGGAAAAGACTTTGCATGTAAAGTTTGGTAATACACTCTTGGATTAGATCCATTGCTCAGACAGAAATGAACCAGCCTAAGCAAAGAATGCAGCAGTCTGTCAGGGGAAACTGGCTTCCCTTTCTTTTCCCTGTTTGCGTCTTTTCTTTAACCATTTCAACTTACTTGTTTACTTTTGCCTTCAGAATACCCATCTGCCATCACCGTGGTGACATGCCTTTGAGCCGCTGATGAGGTTTGAGAGCGCAGCACTGCAGAGGGGAGAAGCCTGCTTAATTAGTGGGACTGTGGAGTCGGGAGATGTGTTTATCTCATTATGGGCGTTGGAATGAATATTCACACGTCCTCGCTCAGGATAATAAGGCGATTATTAAACAGTAAAAATCCAAAAGTGTCCAAAGGAGCAAAATATATCTAAAAATATAACGTGAGATCCAATGAGGCGAGAGCAAATGGCTGCGGTTTCCAAAGATGTTTCATGTTTCAGTGGTTCACATTGTGCATTGGAGCGCAAACCACACACAGCACGGTTCTCAGCAAGTCTTTCTCAGGTTTCTCAGGTGTCTGCGTGCGGAGCCGAGATTGATGTGCTCCATCTTCCACTCCCCGTTGTCCCTCCCCATCTGTATCCCTCTGTTTCACCTTGCTGGGCTAATCCAATCTGCCCAAATCCCTCTGCTAAGGAGGCCTGCACAGGAGCGGTCTACTGGGAGCAATATGCCACTTGCTTCATTGGCAACGGGAAACCCCTGCAGGTCTTCAAGCCCAACTGCAGCGTTTTGTCAGTAAACAGACAAAGACGTATGAATCGTCTAAGTGACATGGAGCACGCGGTCTCGTGACAAAAACATGTTGTAGAATCGTGACAAACAGGTATTACTGTGGCCCTTTCCCTCGGCGACACCACACAGCAACAAAGGCATCTCCAGGGAGCCTCGGTCTAATCTCCCACATTCCTGCCACACACCATCAGGTGCGAAGACGATTTCACCTTTTCAATGGAGCCGCTCTACCAAGGAGAGGACTGTTATGATAAGCTGCAGTCTATCTCTACATAGTCAATTACACCGCACACCGCCTGCATGGACGGCCTGAAATCTCAATCCACCGGTGCAATCAGTGTTGCACCCTAATGAGCAGAGCAGGCAATATTAAATTAAGTTCATCCATCAAGGGAACAGGCTGTTCCTCCATCTAATTGGCAGTTGTGGCTTAAGAACAGGATTCTGTAAGAGAGACTGGTCAGTGGTTTATTCCATCTCCATTCTTTTTGTTTGACTTGTCTCTGCTTTTATCTGCTCCGTCTTTCCCTGAAAAGGGTTCAATGCCCAGACGGCCTTAATGAGCCTAAGATGTGGGTCTGCCGAGGCTCTCTTTGTGTGGTTGTGTCTTTATCTTTATCTCTGGCTCACACTCATTTGGACATGTTGCAGGGTTTAGCCTGGCAAACAAAACGCATTATCAGCCTCCTGTGGACAAATAACAAACAGCCTTTCACATAGCCAGCCACACACACACACACACACACACACAAAACTTTCTGTTTTCCGGCACAGGTACCACGGTTCACAACCTGTGTCTCTTTTCACCGGTCCTGTCACAGAGACTCCAGTCGTGCTCATTGGGGAGTTCGCACTGAAACCTACAGAGTCTTGTGTTGGCATTTAAATTCAATACATGCTGGACCTTATTAGTTGGCCGGAGGGAGGCAATATAGACAAGATGATGTCTTTAATGACTCTTCTCTCCCGCAAAGCACACCCAGCTGACTCTAAAGAAAAAGAAAGGTCAAAGTAATCATGCTTCTCATTGCAGGGATTCTGAGACTCAGCAGAACACAAACAATGGCATGTTCTTACAACTCTTTCAGTCGTTAGTGCTGCACATAGGCACACACAGGCCTTTGAGCAGTTTCTGTGCATATGAGATTTTTTTTTTGATTTCATTTAATTAAAGAGTTGTTTTTTATGCCAATACTAAAACTATCATATAGTGACCGAAGAAGGAAACTGTATATTTAAGGTGGCAGATAGAAAAACAAAGTTAACAATCTACAGCAACATGAGCAGCTCAGGGACGTTGCACTTAGGCAGAGATGTGATGATGCTTTGAACTACATGCTACTTTTGAATGGTATAATGATGAAATTTGCTAATTAGAGCTAAACCCAAACTCTACTCTGGAATGATTGAGTCTACAACAAATTAATCAAATTAACTAGAATACCACTCAGTAGAGAAACACCAAGTTAAAACATTTTATTTAAATTCAATCAAGCTCATAAGGATCAGTTCCACTGAATTTGCCTGATTATTATGTTTTATTAATGGAGATTTATCCATCAAAGTATTCCCTGGTAAATCAGTAAAATGAATAGAAATCATAGGGGACTGAACACATAATCTACCTGTATCCTCATATAATGTCTGTAGTCAATACAAACTCTTCAGATACACACTGCTATGAACGCAGATGCCACATTATTCAAATATAAGAATTATTCATCTTGTCATTATTATGATTTGAAGAAAGTAAGGTGACATTCCTCTGCATTTATAACTTCTATTTTCAGCATCCGTCTCATCTCCGTGTTATTTATTGTTTGATTAAATGAAAATTAATTTCTGTTTTTGATTTACTGTCACCCAGTGAATTTACTGTCACCCAGTGAAGTCAACAAAGAAGGAAGTATCTTTGATCTTTAAAAATACATGTATTACACGTCTCATTTATCAAAGGCTTAAGTAAATCCCAAACAAATCTGTGTTAAAAAACAATAAATTACTCTAACCCTGTCATCGAGTGTAGTTGAAGTTGTGAAAGTTACAGCGTTAATCTTTGAGTCGCCCATTTGGAACGAATGATGATGAACTAATAATGAAAAACGTATGCGCTCGTTCTGCTCCTCTAAGCCGAGGTAAAACCATTAAAAGAAGATTTTACAGGCTACAAAACTCCACAAAAGGATCATGTTGGCGTACACAAGGTGCTTGCATCCTGGTTTACTCCTTTAATGTGAAATTGAGACACACGAAAACGGAATATCACACCAATATTTAACTTATTGCTTCTGCTGCAGTTAAGTAGTGGAAAAGCTCATGCTGCTGCCACAAATCAAGGGCAGTGATGCTCTTGTAAAAGCCACTCGGGCGGTTTTAAATTTGCACTCAAAATCGCGTAAACATAAAAAATGCATTTTGTGTCTAAAAGGTTGAGAAGAGCCGTGACTTCTTCTCCTGCTGCTGCTGCTCATACGTTGGTATGGCTGTAAAAATCATTGACAGGACCAAGGAAGCAGGATGGGGTTTTAATTTCATTACGTTTTTCACGAGGCCCTCACACATCATTATTTACACCCTGGCTAGTGCTCAACTTAATGTGTATTATTGTATCTGCAAACTAATCACACTCTGATGGCGTCGGACAGGATTTCCGGAGCAGGATTTCCGAGGCTGTTAGTGGCCGAGGATCTAACGTGAGGATTACTGTATTGTGAATATCAGTTTTCAGTCGTTTAGATGGAGTTTAATGAGGTAAATTCTAAATGGTCCTGAAAAATAATCAGCCATTTTAAACACAAGATAATAATCCGTAGATAAAATCGATTGTAAACTATTCTATTAATTGGGTTAATATTGGAGTATTGGTGTCCAGGTAGTCGGCACCATTATCCTTGTGTGAAAACTCAATACATATTATATATGTGACGTCTGTCTTCAATTCTCAGTGGTAACACAAGAAGAATCCGAACAGCTCCCTAACAGTAGATTTCTCTTCATGGTGGCTTTGGTTCTTCAAAGTGCTTCCCCCTGTAAAACTATACTTTCAATTAGTTTCCCAGAACTTTCAGGGAGGCTTTGCAGACCAAAAAGTTAGAAGAGAAACTGGGACCATCAGCTGCACATTGGCAGAAATGCACGTACACTTAATTCAAATCCTGTGTCTCCTCGACTGGAGCTGAACAGCCTCTTTTCACCAGACAGAGAGAAAGTGCTGCCGCGAGGACAGAACGTCTCCAATTTAGCTTCAGTTGGAAGGAAGATGTTGAGGGAAATGTAATGAGGGAGAGATCTGGACACAGAGAACTTTGGAGAGGAAGGAGCTGGAGAGAGAGCGAGACAGAGAGACGAGAGGAGGGGAGCGACGTCGTCTCAAAGTCGGTTGACAGGTAAATTAGCACGTGTGGCTAATGGGGCAAAAAGCGGCCGAGGCCTCGTGGTCACCTTTTCACTCAGCTCGTTGACCCAACCATTGCCTCTGTCACTCCGCTGCTCCGTTTTTAGCATCTAAACACGAGAACACACCCTCGACTCCGACTCTGACAACGCCAGAGACATACTAACGACACGCGTGGGAACACAGAGGGAGAACTTAATCTAATAGGATTTAAAGGGAATTGGAGCCGAATCTCGAAAATGTTCAAAAAGCTTTTCGAGACGTCGGCCTTTTGATTGATTCTCCTGTCAGGCTTTTTTTTAGCAGAAGTGAGAAGCGGTGAAAGGGAATCATGGATCACAGCGTGCATTAGGAATATCGCGTGTGTGGGGAGTTTGTTTACGATCTGCTCATCAAGGCGAGGGGGGCGAATCTCTGCCGTACTTTTTTCTCCCCCTTTCCAGCGGGAATCAATAGCCAGAGAGCTTGTTCTCTGCATCTCTTCGTCATCCATTTTCATCCCAATCACTTTGCTGTTGTATACCCTTGATGCCACAGTGGAGTCATAGATCAACACCGTCGCAAAGTGGGGGGGGTGGAAGCCTATGCATGTACTGTATGTGTCTGCGCAGCCCTAAACGTGCACATGCATAAAGTGTTTGTGGATCAGCGCCAGAGAGACCACAGTCGGGCATTACCACATATCAACGTGCTTGTCTTCCCGTAGCGGGTGTCTGAATATTTCATCTAATCATTAAAACGCTGACAGGCTTCACAGAGTAGCGCCACTGATCCCCGTCAGAGGAATACACGGCCTGACTTCATTAGTCCTGTTAGTGCTAAGCTGCTTTACCCTCACTCACGCCTGGCTTAACCTGCACAGCGATAAATGCTGAGCAGAGGAGGAAAAGATAGGCAAAGGGGAAGAGAGGTGAAACCTGGAGGAAAGCAGCGACAAAGGCGTTTTAAAAGGGCGAAGCGAAAGGTGCCAAAGTCGGGAGGGGAGTGGGGGGGGTGCACAGAGCGTGTGAACCTTGGGTTTCAGAGGCGCGGGGGGGGGGGGGGGGGGGATGAAGCTCAAAGTGGTGTTTGAACCGGGAGGGATTTACAAATGCAAAAAAAAGAGCGGGCAAAACAACCGATTGACTTGTGTTGCGATCGATGGATTATCGACAGGCAAAGTGCTCCGGTGCGATTCCAGCGTGAGGCTCCTGTGAGCCGGAGAATTACCACTGACCTCTGTGCACACACACAGGCATCCTCATTTATGCATACGCCACTTCATGCTTTCACATATGCATCTAAGCAGATAAAGATATGCACACACATCTTTGGTCTCAGCAGATTTCCCCCGGTATATTCATCTGGTTTCCTCTCCTGCCAGGACCCCACGCCCCCCCCCCCTCTCCCTCTCACTCAGTCTCCTGCTCCTGGCAGCAGAGGGTTTTTGGCCGGCTTACGTACGCCCACCGGCCCCGGAGGGACAGCCCGTGACGGATGGCACTGCGCGTGACTCCCAATTCGATTCAGCCCATTTGATAAATTTATCGCTGGCATTTTGAAAATGAAATTAGAGGGACGTCTCCCGGAGACTGTTTTTCCAGCGCAGGTGCCATAAATATACTTGGTTTGGCAGAGGAGCTGGAGAGGGAGGGCGAGAGAGGCGGGAGAGGGGCTGGATAAAGGATGTGGTGGTGGTCGGGGGGGGGGGGCAGATATTAGGGGATGTTCCGCAAGAAGCAGAGGAATAAAGAATAAGGTCACGTTATAATGAGCTTCTGTATTCATCATGGTATTGGAGGGTAACAACAGTAAAGGTTAGTCAGCCATAGTCTGAATACGACCTGAGCCTTTAATACTGCGTGCTGTCCTTCAGTCTCATACATGTTCTGTCCTGATGTTCTCTTTCAGCCGGTGTAGAAACCACCTCTCTTGTGTTGCATATAGACAGATTGTGTGATGACATTGGCGGTGTGCACAAATGTCTTGCTTTCTCCATCTTTCACGCTCTTGCACACACAAACACCTTCACGCACAGATGAACACACACACACAAACACGCAGACACACACAGTTTATGTACATTATCTTTGCCTCAAGGCCCCGTGGCTCTTCAGTAGCAATGACACTGTCAGAGCTGCATATCCATCTATAACTCAGAGGGGATGAATGAATGCGGCTGGTTATTTTTCTCCGTGACAGCCTTAATGTTCGGGATCCGGGCGACAGTGAATGTGTCTCGAGATGCTTCCCGACTCAACGGGATTTGAATTGAAAGGGGGAACACACACGTCGTATGGGCGAACAAAGGAGAAGCTCCATTCCTCCTCCGGGGGGGTCACGTGACCTTATTTACCTCGCTCTCATTCAGAAACATATACCAGTGTGGCGATGGAGGGATGATGTACGCCGTGTCAGCCTCCGCTCATGTTCAGCATTCATCAGAGAGCGAGGCCGGGGCGGCTCACATCACTTACCTTTATAGGTCCATCCGACAAACTGTCACCTCCTCACAACAGTGTGTACGTGTGTGAGTGTAAACTGTCGCACAGACGCACGCCGTCAATGTCTCTTTCACTGGATCTACAAGCGGCTAGGGTTGCAAAGGGGCGGAAAGTTTCCATGGGAAGTTAAGCTCGGGAATTTGGGGAATTTTGAAAAAAAACAAAAAAATAAACGCTGAGCAATAAAAACTTCATTCAAAACTCTATTTTAAAGATGTATGGAATGCAGCACACGCTTCACGTTGAGTTTCAACCCTCCACTGTGCATTCTTCCATCACATGCACAGATAACTCCCAGCATCCTTCACTCTACAGCAGGGCTATTGAGGCCTGCTGTAGTGTGCAGGACTAGTCAGGTAAGTTTCGATGATATAACTGGGGAAAATATATTAGCATGCTGATTGAGGATTGTTCATCTGTTCATCTAGCCTATTTCCATTCATTTATCCATCAATTGTAAAATATTTTTACAGATGATTCCAATTGTTTGGCTAACTATTTATATCTCTGGCATTGCATTAGTGTTTTTTAACAAACTTTTTTCCCATCTTATTCTACAGAACAATGCAACGTGCACTGTCATGTGTGGAGACATTTCACCCCATCCAATCTAGAAGGAAAGGCTGTGTTCATTAGCAAATACTGTGCAAAGACCTATGTTAAGAATGACACAAAGATGCAGAAGCATATAGTCAAGTGCCCAAAGTTTCCTCAGGGCTCAAATCAGCCTATGACAAAACAAAATGTTTATTTTTATGTCTGTATATGACAAGTTAAATACGGTTAGTATAAATTACCCACAACTTCACCAGTTAATTCCCGTTTATTCCCATGGAAAGTTTCCAACTTTGAATATTCCCGGAATTTTGCAACCCCACAAGCGGCTTCAACGAATTCAAAGTCGTGTGAAAGGGGGGAAATGTCGCTGTGTTCCCAGAGAGACACACTCCTGCTGTTTAGGGTTTTTTCCGAAATATAAATGTTGTGCATTTTAAACCACATCTACATGAAGATGAAAATAGTTTCACCTGCTGTCTGTTCTGCTCTGGTGAAAAGCTCGAGCAAAACAAAAAACCCAACTTCTCACGATGCACAGCAGGGAATCAAAGAAAGTTCCAACAAAATCAGCGGGGGAGTTCTCCTGAGCGATCGTGTGCTTCTTCTTCCTCGTCTTCGCAATCACCGAGCGTGACACGCCCCTCTGCCATTACTGTATCTCCACCACGGAGAGCGGGTGGGGGGGGGGCTGGGAGGCGCTCGGTGCACACACCTGCAGGCTGTCGCTCAGAACTACGCCCCTGGAGCTGTTCAGACACTTTGGCCCCATCAACTTACAAAACAGCCTACAGGTACTTCCCTAAAACCTTCCCCCCCAAAACACAAACACACACACACGAGTTCCTTCTCTCCCGGAAGACCCACTATGCAAAGCAATCACCTCCCCTCCAAACCCTCACATTAACATACACATGCAACTGTGGAAGAGTCTAAACAGAGAGTCGTGATTACTCTGAACACAAGACGTACAGAAATCAACGCATAAGCACAGACTGTCTGTCATCGTGGGTTAGCAGGATAATTGAGTCTGGGGTGTCAGTGGGTGTGAGTGATTGACTCCGTAATCAAACAGATTGTTTTGTTACGGAAAAACAGTGAGGGACTCGATTTCAAATCAACATCAACACCACCGCGGCGTGTTATTCATCTCATTAGCGGAAAAGCTGAGAAGGCGCAGGAGACGCACTCCTACACGGCGCCCGTGTGAAAACACGAGAGGATCCACAGGTGACTGATTGAGTGCTGTCTTACCTTTTTGCGACGATACCGCGGCATCTGTAGATAAAAGAGAGAGGAGACACAGAGGAGCGTGTTAGAGGAGTTGACAGCACACACACATAAAACGCGGGAGATGACAGCCGTGGAAGTGATTTGCTGGGAGGGAAACAAGCCACCCAGGAGGATAAACAGACAGGGCGGGGGTTGTACTTCACCAGGGGGGGTCTCTCATCTCAGACCTGCGGAGAATATTCCCTTTACCACCCTCACACTTAGTCATACCTCAGTGATCAGGCAGTAGGTGTACTTAGCGAGACCCGCAAACGAACACAGACGCTTTTCTCCAATCCACCGAGCGAGAGAAAGAGAGAGAGAGAGAGAGAGAGAGAGACAGCGGGTGAGAGAGAACAGAAAGAGGAATCTGAGCCAACACATCGGAGAGCGGCTTCAAGGAGAAAGATGAGAGTCTCCAGACCTTTGGAAACCTCTCTCACAATTTACCTGGAGTGAGCTTTCTAATAAGTCAAAGTAATGCCACTGAGGTGCAGCAAGACAGAGCAAATCAAATCCTTTTAGTATGCATTCTGGGTTCTTGTACTCAGAGCCCAGTGGAGACACTCCGGGCCCAGGAGGCGTAAATCAAAAAACAGCCCGCTCGGGGGGGAAGAAAGGACTGCAACACTTTTTTTCATTCAACAGAGCATTTATTTAAAAAACTAAAAAACAAAACCCAAACCGAATGATGTGTTATGCTGTAATCTTGCTTTATTGTTTTACCAGGACACTATTCCTAAGCTCCCAAGGTTTCACTTTTATTTAATAAACTTGTCAAACTTGCCGTGATAAAACAATAAATAAATAAATAACAAAGGGAGATAAAAGTCCTTTTGTCTCTTTTTTATTACTTTGTACTTTCAGCAAAGCCTTTAGAGAATGTCTCCGCTGGCCATGTGCCCAAAAAGCCCAAATGGCCACAGACATGGGAAGGGAATAATTGAATCCAGATGGATTTGTGGTCTACTGGGCTGAGGAAGTGATAATCCAAAACTCTGCCTAATTGCCAGAGTAAAGATGGCGTCCATTGTGGGGGTGGCATCGGTGTTTATCAAGGCAGTGTGGCGTGGGATTGGACTGAGCATTAGGGCTTTACTCACTTTTGTTTTGCGAGGTGTTACAGTGGATTTGAGCAAACATTGGCCCCTCTGGTTATTACATGGTCTGATTGTCTGCTATGCGACTGTCCATAAGCTCTGCATGTCTGCTCTAATCTGAGAGGAGGCTTCAAATAATTAGTTAGTGAAGCACTCGCACGGCCCAGCGCAGTCAACCTTATCAGGAAAAAGAAAAACCTTGGTCCATTTCCATTTCACCCAAAAGGCTTAAAGCCTCTCACCACTGTTAAAGCCCTCAGGGTGGCTGCATAGCCGATAAAATATTATCCAACATGTCCCAACCACTGCCCCGGCACTTCTTCTTTTTGTCATTTGTTATATTAAAAAAGGCTAGAGTGTGTCAAATGGAAATGTTCTGCCAAGCGCTTGTAGTACAAGCAGGCTACATGCACTTGTCTTAAACTGGTGACGGCCAATTCTACAGGAGGACAGGATGAGTTCCAAAAGCTTATGAAACCTTTTTTTGGCAAAGACAAAGAAAGATTTATAATACCTACGTATTTTTTTCCAATACAAAATTTCTCCACAATGCCATGGAGGGGTGGGTGAAGTGTTTGAATCCACAAAACACTTTAGGAGTTTCAGGGGTAAACAGCAATGAAGCCAAATCCAAAACTTAATTTTTGGATGAACTTTCTCTTTAAAACGTCGTTATAACTTGAGTAAATGAGAAGACAAAACTTTCTGGAACAAACTCTGCAATGCGGAAGTAAAAGCTCGAGACAGCACAATTTAAGTGTGATTTAATTCTAATATAATAAGGCATAATTAGAATTATGAATTAATTAACTGGGCCTGTGAACAGCTACCTGCAGTAAACAGCAGGGTGCTACACTGTGTGTCACTTCCTGCACTCTGGTATAATACATTAGGGTTGGGGAGAAATTTAAAAAATAAAATGTAATAACATGGTCTCTATTAGCACTATTTTGAATATGATAAATAATGAACACGCACCAGCTTGGAGATAATGACTAATCAGATGTAAGCACTTCTTCCCTCTGTAGAACTTGCCGGGTGCTTATTGGTGTCGGCACATATAAATAACTTTAGGGAGGTAAAGAAAACCACCATCATTGATTATTGCATTTTCTCACCCGCTATCGTTGGCTCGCGTGGATTTGGAGACTAATTTGCGGTGAATGTGTGAGTGGTGTTTTGATGTGAAACGGCCCATATGTCAATACAGGTTCCCCCCTGGTGCAGAGCGAGTCTCGTCAAGTTAAGCCGGGCCAACAGCACGGCCAAGAACATGAAACACTACTTTCTGAAGAAGTGAACGTCCCAAAAGGTTTTTCTCTACTGAGGCTGAAAGAAAGAAGTGGAGGAGAAGAGCAACGGAAATGAAGAGTGGCACTGAGACAATTTATTATTAATTTAAGAAAACATCTATATAAGACTGTTTAACAGCACAGCAGCCAAGAAGCAGGCCCAGACCAAAACACAGGAATTATATATGTGTATAGGGTGTCATAAAACCTAATCACATATATTTGATCAGTCATTACTTATAAAAAATACATCTATTAGATCTTTTTTTTTGATTAGATCCACACACTCAGTCATTAACCAGAGAAGGAGTAAAAGCTTCCAACTTGGAATTGAATGACAGAATGACAGCCTGCAATTACTGTAATCAGACTAAAACTGGAGTTTCAGTGCTTGAACCAGCGAATGTTCCAAGTTAAGACCAACACGCACGTAAAATGAGTTTATATCAAAACTCCGGATCTAAGAGGGATCACACATAAAAGAAGGGATCACTAAAGACGCCTGCACACAATGGGACGTTACTACAAACTCTCTCATCCTGTGATGTGGGATGTTTGACTGAGAGATAATGGGGCTCAACACGACCCATGTGGCAAACGTCAACTGGAAATCAGCATCACCGAGACAGGTACCTGATCAAATAAGCACGGTTTCCTGTTCCAAACAAAGAGCCGAGCTTCAGTCGCTGTGGAGTCTGTTTTTAGCACCTTTGCTAAGTTGTGAGGACGTGTCGTGTAATTTGGGGTTTTCAGACGTCAGGAGAGTTTGCTCCTCCGCCGCTTTCCTGTTGCGGCTCCTGCGGTTGCCATGGACACATTAAGTGGCGAGCTAGAAAGCTTGAACAACCGCAGAGGCAGCAACCATTGTCTTTCTTGCTTTGCCACATCACTCTGCCTCAGACGCAGGAAAGTTCACTCGAGAAACACAGGAGGAAGCAGCGGTAACCGCAGAGACGTTGCAGGAGCAATTACAGCTGTTACATAAGCATCTAATTTCACTCTGATTGTTCAAAACTATGCAATCGTCTTCTGGGCTGAAGTCTGCGTGCAGCAGATAGAGAGGCCCAGTGGTGTATTTGCATGTGCATGGATTCACACTCAATGTGGTGGTGACCTGTCGATTGTGTACCCTGCCTCTTCCAATGCAATATCAACCGCGATTGGCTCCAGCCCCTCATTACCCCCGAGTGATGAGCGGTAAACATGATGGATGGATTTCAGACTCGCTCACTCAACAAGAATGAAAGACAAATGATTCTCTATCAAGCTGAGGTTGCATTTTGTAAAGTTTGATGCAGTGACAGAAGTTGTCAAACACCAGGTCGCACGGACGACTGTCGGTTTCCATCCGTCAGCACCTTTTTGGTAGTTTGTCACGTGTGAGCATCAAATGATATAGAAAGCTTTTTTCTCTCTCTCTCTCTCTTTCTCTCTCTCTCTCTGTGAGCAACGAGCTGGTTCTGTTCACCCTCACTGTGGAAATGAAAGATCGGAACACCTGCACCAGACTAGATTGGAGCCACAAACACGCTGTGATGGATTTAACTTTAATGACGACAGTGAGAACTATCAGCAGGGATGAGAGTCAAGCGTCAAGAATAGTATCTCAGCTGAAGGTGCAAATTTCTTACATACTTCCCTCTACTTCCTCAACTCTTAATCAACCTTGTTAACTGTCATAACATATCGCTGTAAAGCAGTTATTTCTAAGGGGAAGCTTGTATCGTTAAAACTCTTGGTTAGAGAGTCTCTAATTTGAAATAAGGAAAAGACACTTCCATTGTCTGACCTTTAGTCCATTAAGCTACTAATTGTTATCAACCAGGCCCATGTAGGTGAGATTGTACTTACATGCTGTGTTCATGTCAGGGTTAAATCCCCCCCCCCCATTCCTTTACAAACACTATACATTCCCGGCCTTATTGAATTAGACTGCTATTGGAAACATGTCGCCTATTGACCCCTTAAAGTTAAGGCCTTACTGCAGCTCGCTCTGGGAATAGTTTTAATTACAGAGAGAAATTGGGTTCGATTTTCATCCCCATTGTTAAAAGTGAGGAATCCCTACATCTCTAATCCTCGCTTTAAGAAAAAAGGCAAACTACACCACTGGAAAGTGTGCCAGCATAAATATACCTTGTTCCTGCGTGAGTGGAGGAATCTGCATGTGAGCCGTGTACTGCACTGTACCGGGTGCAGTTAAGTGTGCAGACTGCAGTGCTATCTACAGATGATTTACCCCTATTGATATATATCATCACTGCAATGTAATTAGGATAAATTTCAACTCTGTAGCTGGTCGTCTCTTAATCACACTCACTGCTGGACAGTGACAGGCCAACAGTTAAAGTTCAGGATTAAAGACGCCACTAAGTGATGGATGGTGACACCAGTCAGTTGTGACCACTGACGCAGATGTTAATGATTCTCCCAAGACTATGTAATGGTCCAGCTCATCCATGAATCATACACGATTAATACTGAATTTACATCTCCTGGTTAAAGTGGCTATATATATAACTTGCTGTTGCTGCATCTGCAACGATGGCATAAAGAGCTGTTGTCTTACAAATCGAGTCCTTTTAATCTCTTACTTCAGAACAATAGGGAGTGTTGCTAAGTGAATCGTGTTGGAGTTAAAGCTGATAGATGTTGAAGATCAGTTACTTTTTCTTTAAGAACTGCAACAAAGAAGAGAAAGACGTCGTCCGTGTTAGTTTCTGGAACTCAATTAAAAAATGCCAGCGAATCTGTCAGAAAGTGATGCTACCAAGCTCTTGCGGTCTACATCGCCTGAACGCGTGGTTCACATTTTTGGGGGGGTGCACGTCAGGGTACAGCAAGAATCTGGTTTCATGGGGATTATGTTTTGGTCATTTTGGTTTAAGGAGAATTACATCCACCCTCAACCCCCTCAAGTTCAGCATCAAACTTTAGTACTTCACTAATAAAGAACCATCTCCAGTGGTGAAAAGAAAACCCGATGTTAGCTGTTGTTGTGTTTCTACTTCTATCTTTTCTAGCTAGCTGTGAGCTTGCGAGTCTGCCGTGAGGAAGTAGCGCTGCACAGAGGATGCATCATAAACTTGTCTTGTAAACAGAAAGATAACTTAAGACGTTTGCAAACAACCTTCACCAGCTTCCGTAAGAAAACCACGTTTGCCGGCAGAGAAAAATTAAGATGTTTTTTTCTCCAATGTCTGTCCATGTAGTAAATTCCTCGCATATCTGTTGTGCTACTAGTGGAAAGAGGATGTGCAGTCTATTATAATAACCGTTTGCAATTTACAATCACCAGTTACTGTGAAGCCTACGATACTCTCATCCATAAATTCACTGTACAAGCACCGACTGGAGTGTAACACGTTAACACACCATGATTCATACTAAAGTTCCATAAGAACATGCGTGTGCCGATTTAGGAGAAGAAAACAAGACCGACCGCAATCCAGGGTTTTAATTAGCCGTGTGCAGAGTATAGTGAACGCTCATCTGCTCTGTGCAGCGCAGGGAGAGCGGGGAGTGCTGCCTTCGTGCTCATTATGTACTAATGAGTTGTCTATTAATGAAAATGGAAAGCATTTATTTTGCGAGCACAAAGGGTTCAGCCGGATTAATTACTGCACTACAGCAACAAAATGAAAACAGAAAGTGCGGCATCACTCTTGTGTGGCACGGTACCCATTAACCAACTGTTACCGAGGCCTGGCCAACGGTGCCGCACGGTGCAGGGACTGTTTGCATGGACCATTTAAGAGTCATTGTGAGCCGTACTTTCAAGAGCTCCTATACGTGTGAGGCATGCATTATTAATCGCACATGAATCAATGCGTGTCGATATAAAATGTATTTTCACTGCAACACAACATTTCTACAGTAGGTGCATGTCTTTTTTTGTTTTCACTGTAAAGACCATTGTGTGCGATAGTCTTTAAAACATAACTGACTTGAAAATATAGAGTATTTTGATATAAAACACGCCCAAAAGGTATAAGGGGAAGGTGGGGATGAAGAAATGTGAAAACTGTGGCTCATGTGCTCAGAATGGAGGAAATTATGACACAGGACCAGAGGGAGGGCACGAGTGTGGCCGAGAAGAGCTGTGAATTAATATAGCAGCAACAGTGGGATCCCCAGCGATGATAATATAATTTTGTCATGCAGCATTTCCTTTCAAATGGTGATCAGAACCATTCTAATAGGCCGCTAACAGCTTGATTTCCCATTGGGCTCTCCGTGGAGAGGTCAGGGGAACGGGGAGCGTGTGGGCTCTGGCAGCCTCAGCAGATGGTTCTTGATCAGATATTAGAGGCTGGGCAGCGAGGTCGTCTGGCCACGAGCGCTCTGTCCCGCCGGGGGGGGGGAACAACCCTCCGTCAGAACCTCCGGCCCGAGCTCTGCTTCCAGCGCCAGACGAATGGCTCTGCGTCCCGGCCAGACAGCAGGGACATTGGAGCGGTGACAGACTGCTGTCCTTAAGCCTTGTGACAATCTGGGCAAAGGAAACTCAGAAACATGCCGTCTGCTGTCATTTATTGTCCTCCAGGAATTGATTTCACCATATTTGGGCTGTGCGTGATTTGATGACAAATGGTTACGCAACTCCTGCCGTTTGTCTGTTTCCTTTTATAAAAACAATGACAGCGACAACCAGAAATCCTACTGAGCTGGATTTGGAACAACTGTCCCTCTCCTCCCATCGCTCACTATCCCTGTTGTAGCAATGTCTGCAGGAAAGATAAATCCTAACACAACAGGAATCAGAGATTTAAAACATCAATAGGGTTTTTTTTGTTATTGGGAAGATCATGTATTTCTTATTAAAATTTAAAACGAATCTGAGAATGTCAGTGTGAAAGCAACTCTCGGGAAAAAGACAACAAGTATGATAAGATAAATCCTACTTAGATAATTCTCCATCATCTATTGGCATCCCTCGCTTCTTTTCCTTCATCCCGCCTCATTTGTCAGTCGCTCCCTCCTCCATCGACCAAGTGGGGTGAATAAACACGCCGACCTGAGCTTTATTTATCCTTTCCCCCTGCGACAGTGGCAGTTTAAAATGGCAGGGCTTTGGATATGACCTTCAGTTAGAGTGGCTCTCCATCAGTCATCACTGCCACCCACAGATCAGACAGTGGATGAGAAGCCGCAGCGCCCACCGTCCTCCTTCCCGTCTCTTCTCCTTTTTCTAAACTCCCCCACAGCTGAGATTTTTCATCCCCAAATTTCATTTTATTCTTGCCCTTTTCCTACCCACGACCTTTCTTTATTTGGTGAATATTTAACTCAATATGTAACTTAACATCCAGGGTAAGTGCTGAATACTTAAGAGGAAATATAAAGGGTGCATACAATACCCTTAAATGCAAACAATATAAAAGTAGTGGGATGATATTCCCTGAAATAAATTAAATAGGACTGTGATCTTATTTTACTCTCGAGAGTGTTCATTATAAGTGAGCATCAGCGGCATAAATCTCTCATTGTCCAAAGCTTTAAACGGCTACACGCCCTTAGCTAGGCTGTGACATCCTCCATCACCTCTTTGAATCATTTACAACTTCTGCTTCAAGACTTGGTGAGATACAGATGAGAGGTTGTGCCGTTCTGAGGGAAAAATTCCCAGCATGTTCTTTTCGGATGCTTCCCTTTAACTTGTCTGAACAGATTTGTCGTATTGCCCACGGAAGAGCTGCCTGTTGCACGACAAAGTTAACAGATATCTTTGCTTTGAGAATTCTCTGACTGTGTGTAGCCAGACCACTCTTCTGATGTGGATTCAGTTGTTGGCTCCTGATCCACAATCAGCCTTTCTACTAACACAGTGCCCAAGGAAATTACAGAACTACACAACTTTCAAAAAATGTCCAATTCTGTAAGACAATGGTTACAGAATACTCTAATATGTCATCATCTTGGATACTCATTTTAATGCTAAACTAATTCCCTTCTTTGTCTGCTTTTGTCAGATTTGTACTAACTTTTTCAACATTTTTTAAAAATATGTAAATTATCTGTTTTTTTTTGTTTGTTCTCTTTTTAAAATCAACCTGCAGATGCAATTTAGTCCAAGAGACTAACTCTGGTACATTCGCATGAACCATTATGCTCATATAAATATGTGCACTGTCCATTTAAAAAAAAAGTTACTTCAAGCTCACATTGAATTGTTTTTTCAAATCTGCCACGTATGAAAAGACCTTATGATTTGGACATGACAACTTTTGACCAGAGAGGGAGAATAAAAGAGGAGGCAGAGGGGATGGAGAATGAGAAGCACAGGAGACGATTACAAGAAGATAAAGAAACACTTCATCTAAGGGACCTACGAGACGTCCTCACTTGTCCCTTTCTACCAAAACGACTAATCCAACGTCTGATTATGTTGCGCTACATAATACTAAGTTATTTTACTTCACGATTTGCAATTTCGCATCCTCTTTATGTCTTTGAATCAGCCATGATGAGTGGCTAAGCCTCTGCTAGTCTGATTATAGTATTCAGAAAGACACAATACTTAAAAGTGCTCACTTTGCATAATGTCGGTACAAAGCCCCTTATGCTAATACTCCTGACTCAGCTCTGCTGCCTAAACCCTCGTCCAGTTCACAGTTTTAACAGATCTCCATCAGAGATATTGTTTGTGTGAAAAACAGTGATGAAGAGTATCCACTCTACTTAATAACACATACTTTGCAGGTGAAAATCTCTCAAAGAACTGCTTAGTTTACTGAGAGAAATAAAATATTGATGCCTTTTATAATCAGCAGAAACACACAAAGAAAAAACTCACACACCAAACACTAACTTGACAACATCATAATAATGACCGCAGCGACAAATACATGTGAAATCAAATACACTGATAAATGAAAGACACAAGTAAATGTAGTTTTCTTCTTTATATGATCTGCTGTTTAAAGTAAATTAATCATTCACACACTTTTTAATCTCAATTGTTTTTCTGTCAATTGAAGGAGAAGAGAGGAAGCTCTGCACTTTGGTGTTTCTCCTCCGTTTTACACTTGCTGTCCACAACCCTATCTATTAAATCAAAGTGAAAAAATGCTCATTAAATATATTTTAAGAGAGAAGAAAATCTACAAGAATAGATTCTGTTAGGTACACGAACCAACAGTAAACATATCCTACACTGGCAGAATGAAAAGGGAGACAGAGGTGAAGTACATTCTCAAACCGACCTTTAGATTTAACAGCTGTGATATATTATTGTGTCAGAATCTTGTTATCTACAATTAAGGAGCTTAAATTGGAATAAATTATATCACACAACAATATCCTATATGCAATAAAGACTAAGCAAGTTTATTCGTATAGCAATGAGGCAATTGAAAGTGCTTCACATACAATACAAAAGGCCTAACTAGGATTTGCAGCTGACCTGCAGTTCTCCGGGAGCTTGTTCCACACAATAGAAAACTGAACGCTGATTCTCCATGTTTAGGTTTGACTCTGGGGAAAGACAGAAGACCTGTTCCAGAAGACCTGAGGGTCTGGACAGTTCATAACGAAGTATAACATATTATAATTTCCATTATCAGAGCAAGTGGGAGCTATGGAATTAGTTCCATTCCTTATTAACTGTGTATTGCTTACAATGTTTTTTTTTTAAATATATATACACACACCCACACATTTTCATATCAACTGTTCTTATTTTGAAACTCTGTGCACTTCTCTATAAAATACCTTAATAGTAGAGACGTGGTTTTAGCAGGAAACAAATAATCACAGAGGCCTCAGGCTCCACTGTGCATCTCCATCCTGTTCATTTCGAGTACACTTAAGGACTTTTGTGTAATTTGAATATTACTACTATCCTGTTCTTGTTAATGTTAATAAATAAGAGAAAAGCTTAAAAACTACATGTTAGTGAGAGCGTATAGGTCAATGCTTTTAGTCGGACTTTCAGAACGTGGACATAATTTTACATTTCCAGGAAAGGTCTTTGTGGATGTAATTAAATAGAGTAAATACACAGTTGAATAAAACAGACAAGGAAATAAATAAACAGCAGAATGCGTCATGGCCAATTTTGCAGTAATGCACGGTTTCTTTCAGGCAAGAATCTAAATCTAAAATAACTTTTGAAAACTTTGTTCCTTTTACTCATTTGGCTCTAGCACTAAGTTCTAGTACATCACATTGTAAACATTTGCTTTAACCAACTTGTTCTCACTGCATAATTCAAGTATGCCCCTTTGTATAAAATGTTAATGAAATACAAATCAGAAACATAAATGGTGGCTACTACTTAACTATTCACAATGTGTTACCCGTACAATTAACAAATTTGAGTGTTAAATATTGAATAATTCCAATACAATCCTATTAATGCAAATTTATTTAAATCCAACACAGAGTTTCCTGTTAAAAACGCTGTTGGTCTTTACACTCAAGGTCGAGTGAAAAAGAAAAATATATTTTAAAATTGATATTGCCAATAACAGCAGGTGAGGCCAATCGTGTGAAACAGCACAAACCTACCAGGGACATGTGTGTAAGACTGAGTCGTGCTTCTAGGAGCAGCAGATAGTTCACATGCAGCTGATGACACTCAGCAGATTACAAACCTCCACCAAAGCACCACAGTAACGTCAATCAAGCTGCACCGAATTGCTCATACTCATAGACATCAGTGCCATAAATTTGCCTTCGTGCATTATTTCATAGGAAATAGCTGAAAATGTGATAAACAAAGTGATGAGACATTCCCATGTCTTGGTTCCATCCCTCCACCAGAGTTAACTACAAACCAAGGGACAGGGGTGAAAACATAATCTCCTCAGTGGTCAAGTCAGTTCAAGTCAACATTAAACTTGACCGTTTTTCTTTTAGTTTGTCTAGTACATCACATAACAAATTAATTCTAAATTAAAAAAAAGTAAAGTCCCAATATTGTTCCAAAAGTGAAACCATGGAGACATCAATTGACTTCTCATGAGTTCTGTGTTGAATAGAGCAGCCTTCTACATAAAGCTCTTTTAATAGGGTTAACTACCCAATGAATCCTCAAACTGTTGTGTGAGAGATTTTTATTTTCGCAAAGTATTTTTTGATACATTTCTAGACGAGCAGTCAACAAGAGTCTGAGGCTCAGAGGAACTGTCTAGACCCGCTTCCTTTCAAATCCAAAAATATCAGATAATAACTCACCAACTGTGCAAAGACCGGCAAGAAATCTCCACTCTTTGCCGAATCTGCAAACACAACCAACTTAGCATTGAGACAGGCTTTCTATGAAGCACTTGTGGATGCCGATAGCGCAACATGAAAAACAGCCACACACAGCAGCCTCGGGGCCGGCGAAGAGAGCTACAGCGGCTGCTTTAGCTGAATGTCTAATTCAGACCTGCGGACAGCTTCTAAAGCTGGAGGAGGGTTCGATGGCAGCAGGGAGACGCTCCGCACTCTGAGTGCTGCAGCCTGGACTGTTAAAGCCAGATTTAGTCTTATCTGCCAAGTTGTACCAGTGGTGCTGTCGTAGAAGCTTCCAGTGGAGGAATTTATTCATAGAGCGTTCAGAGCATATAGGATTTAACATGATGATTGGCCACATCACCACTGCAACATGAGACCGGCGTAACGTGCATTGTGAATTCCTGCAGTGCGTTTGTGTTTATTTTTTTTATTTACTGTGTGAGATGCTGTTGAGCGACTGAGGGAGAGTTTGCAGTGGACATGTAAATGGAGGAGTTCTGTATTTAAATATAACTTTTAGAGTCTTGATGACCAATCTTAGCGCTTTGCAGTACAGTTTTTGCATTTACCCAATTACACAGTAAGTCTCCTTCAGTGTACCCAGTTTTATTTCTATCGGTTATAGGTTGGTGGTTTTAATCTTGGACTCCTCCATTCCGGATGACGAAGTGTCCTTGGGCAAGACACTGAACCCCAAATGACCCTTCATCGCTGTGGCAACAGTGTGTGAGTGATGTGTGATAGAGAAAGTGCTGCATTCATGATCTGTATGAATGGGTGTGTACTGGTGTAAAGCCAAATAAAACACGATTGTACTCCATTCCTCACTTTGTGGTCGAGTTTGATGAAAATAAAACGGAAATGGAAATTCACCACTAAGTGTCACTAAATTCTAAACAATGAACCTTTACAAAAATATTAAATATTTCTTCCCTCAACTTACTGTGTCTTAACTTTTCTATCACAAGCAACCCTTCTTTTATCAGCAGAAAACACACGTAGGACACATGCAGTTCAAACTGCATGATCACAGTACCTCCTGTGGCATAATTGTATTTTTTGCAGATGAATTTCCCATCTGACGGTACCTCCAGCCGCCTTTGCACGACCCTAATGCAGAAGAACAAATCCATCTTGAGACCTGGAGCTCACCGGAGGCCCATCATCGTATCAGGGAAGCCTTAAATCGCCCAGTGTGTGAAAAAGGATGGTTAGTCAGTTGGAAAGAGACACAGCTCAGGAATAAAAGACCAAGTGAATGAATCTCGGTGAAGCCAAACTACTGCGATTTGTGATCTTAGAAAACTGGTGGAACACCCGATGGGTTGTTTTGGCTCTGGCAATCAAAAACGTCTCTCTGTTATTCTCTCCATCCATCCTCACTTCAGAGCCAAACTACTGTGTAAATGCTGGAGAGGGAAAAAACATCCTACCACCTCTGTTCACTAATAACTGATCTGTTCTCCCTGCTGTTCTCTGGAGGGAGAACTGTGGCTCTCCCATGGTGACAACGGAATGAGTGAGAAGGATTAGCCTGAGATGGTGGGATGGCGAACAGCTATAAAGCACCTTTAGTACAATAAAAAGACAGGAAGTTAAGAAAACTAACATATATTCACCTGCCGGAATGAAGAGTAAGATGAATACAGAGTTGTAGAGTAAGTGGGATAAAGGAGAGACTCAGTCAGCCAAGTCAGCAGCCTATGTCTCGCTGTCACACCCAACACGCACCACTGCCAATCACACACACACACACGCAGGTTTCTGCAGCAAAGCTTTGCATTGACTGTCGTTCATTGCAGTTTTACCAAAACCTTATCCAGGTTCCCTTAATCCCTTAACCAGGACCTCAGAAATTAAATTTAGCCACAGTAGGACTGGGCTTTGGTCCCATGACGAGCTGTGTTGAGATATCTATGTTTTGTTCTCTATCTTATGAATATATTTTACTATATTTTACCTACATTTATACCCCGTGAATCAATATTAGCTGTATAGTCTATAGAACTAACAATATTACAACTGTTTGTTTCATCTGGAGTAATGTATAACTTCTGGACTCAGGCACAGGGTCAAACACAGAGCGTAACCATTTGAGTGTTAAACTGACTGCTAATGAAACCATGGATTCTCAGGAAGGAGAGAGGACTAAAACAATGAACCATTTCATGAATTATTATGGGAAAAACATATGAAATCCTCCTCTAAGGTCTAATCTGCTTGGTCTCTCCACTGTAAAAAACTCCCTTCTTGATAGAGACACCTGGTGGAGTAAACATTCTCTCACAATGATGTGCTTGCAAAAAACTGCACTTTGAGAGACAGTCTACATCTGGCCAATTGCTGCGTGCCCACAACAAAAGAACCGCCTCTGTGTTGCACTCTGTGTCTTTTACAAATACTGTGGACTTGGAAAAGTGGGGGCTTCTTCTCGACATGATCCAGTGACCTGGTGACGTGTCCTGGAGAACTCCAGAGACTCTCTGTAAGTATGGTTCTTATACCATAAACGTATTACTGTGAAACTTTTGAACACTGATCTTGTCTGAATTATTAACCTTTCCCACTTGAACCTCGAATCAACGAACACGCTGTCTGGTCCTGAAAGGACTGGACTCAACAATTGACAAGGTCAATGTTTATGCTGGAAAAAGGTCAAAGAGACATAACAAAAAGAAGTACACACACACACATGCACACACTTTTGGAATTATCCAAGCACTATTGCATGAGTATAGTGGGAGACCTTGAAGTGAGCGTGAAGTAGTAATTCTGTTCAATAAGATTAAGTGTAAGAGTTCAGGTGAAGAAGTGACCTGAAAGTGCACAGTTGGTGATAGTAACAGTGCATGTTATGGTGACTTTAAGAGGTTCTTGAAAACCAAGAGGCTTCAATGAGATGCTCCGATATCATTTGCCGTCTCGTTCCACCATCATAGAATGATAAATGTTAACAGAATTGCAAAGTGTGTGGGGATGGGAGCGCTATAGGTGACTGAGTAGATCAAGAAGGTCATGAGTAGATGGGGAGAATCACATCTGACCTTTCAGAGTGTTTGAAGACCAGACTCACCGCCTCATTCTGCACTAGACCAGGTTGAAGATAAGGAGCAAACTAAAAGCAAAGACAGTTACTATGCAGTGTTAATGCGATAAACTGTGTCCACAAAACTACAACACGGAAACAGTACAAACTAAGACCTTCCATAATGCCTTTAAGATCTAGTAAATACTTTTTCAATGCATTAAAGTCATTCAAAATCAAAATAATACAATGTGGGATCGTTCTCATTTGTTTTACTGTGAACTACTGCACAGAAAAAACCTGACTTCAGCACTCAGACTTTTAAATTACATCAACTATAACGAATAAATTATGTTCACAAAAGGTGAACAATATTTGTTTCAGTTCATGGTTGAATTAAATTAAGGAAAGCATATCTCATATTATGTGAGGACATAAGCACAAACACTTTGGTTCTTTCTTTTAGGTTTTCACATCCCCTCGAGAAGAATTTCTAATGAATACAACAACGACACCGGAACACTTCATAAAATAAAATGCTCGGCACCAAAGCTCAAACACATGTGGAAAACCTGCCGCCGTGGAGTCTTCTGGGGAACTAATTTTATTCACTGCGTTAAACCTGTTATCAAAACCCACATATTAAACCAGGCCCGCTTGTCCAGAAGTACACAGGCAAAGCTTTTAAGCAAATGGCAGTTGTTTAAATTAAAAATTACAATGTTGAAAGTCAATTCAATAATAGCTGAAAGCCATTACAACATTGTCATTAACAAGGTTGCTGGAAATACAATTAGCCTCCTCACATTGCTCACGGCGGCAAAGCGGGAAGACGTTTCAATAAAAAACAAAAAAAGACAGGAAAATGACAAAGGGGCCTGAGTGAATGATGCACTTCCTGAAATTACAAAAATATATGTTAATAGAAAGAATTACCACATTTTAGAGGAGATCCACTGACTAAATGTCGACTGAGGGCACTTTAACACCTTCAGGCTTTTTTCAAATTAGTCCAAACCAAAATCACAAGAGGGAGAAAGGCGCCTGTGGTCTCGGTTAAGATCAAACTAAACCAAGCTTCGGGTAATTTGGAAAGTTTGGATTTTTTTGGAACAACCGCAGGAAGTTGAGACGGCATCAAACAACAGGGGAAGAAAAAGAAGCGGAACGATTACTCGTCGTCTTTGCATCCGGTGACATCAATATTTAAATGACATTTCATGTTGCTCTCGGTAACACCATAATGAAATTACCGTGTCAAACTAAATTAACCGGTTCATTCGCTTTGTCAATTTAAATGGAAAGACTGACTGTTTTCAATGCACTCTGTTCCAAAACAGAACTGACAGCACACCAACATCTGATGCAACCCCCCTCTACGAAACCAATCAATGTCAAGTATATTTAGTATAGACTCAGTATAGAGCAGCAAAACAGCAAAATTAAATATACTGAAAATACATCAAATGTTAACAATGAAATACAGACATGAACCTTTGTTCTGCAGAAAACAGCAACTTACTACAGCTGCTAATTCTCTCAGTATTGATCTATTCACTTCACTTTTACTCAAGTGCGGCTGCTGCTGCTACGCCTGAATAACCCCCCCCCCCCCCAAATGTGAACAAAGAAGCACAACAAACTCTTTGATTAGTCCGAACACCGAGACCCCCATTCGGGTTCTGACCTGAAGGAATCAATTTAGAACACTGGACCTGAGAGTGAAAAACAAAAAGAAATGAAGTTCAAACTATGACACTTTACAGGTTTGTGAATTACACGCAACTCAAGGATTACACAGACAGACGGACAAGTCTTTTTCTTTCCCTTCTCGGATGTCTGCTTCCAGTGAGACAGCAATTGTTGAGATGGCATGTGAAGGAGGATGAGGTCATGGCTAAATGAATGATAAGCATCACTGTCACACAGCAGACTTCCAGCAGGTCTCCTTGGAGATAACAACCAGCTGTCTATCCCCGGCACACTGTCGTCAAGGTCACTCCTCTGCTTGTTATGGACAAGCCACTGCTCCTCAAAGCTAACGCTGAATCACACGACTCTTGTTCCTCTAATGCTGGGAGACGTAGCAGCTTTTGAACTATGCTGGTGATACGGCTGATCTTACATTTCCGATTCTGTGTTAATGTCATAAACTACAGGGCTGGCATTAGATCACAGTTGTGACATCTTAATCGCAAAAGAGTTGCATTAGTAATACAAAGAGAAGTCTCACCAGTGTAGCAATTAGCACTTTTACATAATTTAGCAGCATTTAGACACAACGTTGACTTAAATGAGTCAAGGGAATTCAATATCGTACACAGATTACATTTGTATGGCTGCTTTAAAATGTAGCTCCGCTCTCAGAGACAGCATGTGTTCCCGAGGAGCGTTCGTCGTGTCGAGTGTTTGGCGATGTGTTGTTCCAGCATCAGGAAGGTGGGTACCACTGAGATCCCAGTGCAGCACTAAGGCAGCAGACGGGAGGGTAATGAGGAGGCAAATATGATTAAGACCGTCTCCTCCGGCTGCCTTGGACCTGCCATTAAACCAGCGGACACTCCTCATGCCTAATCCATCACACTGCTTAGCTCCCACTGAGAGAGAGGAGGGGGGACGAGTGTTTGTTACAACAGCCTCAAACCTCCAATCTCCCCTCACTAAAACATAACACTCCAGGAGGCTCACTCTTTATTAAACATCTGCCACCGGAGCCCCCTGGACACAGGCCTGGTGGTGCAGGCTCCATGCATTTGGGTGACTTGATCAAATCAGTGAGGGGAGTAAGAGTCTTACACATCATGCACATGAAGTCCACAACTAAAAACTGAATTTTGTTGAAAGACCCACGCAAGACAAAAGCTCAACTTTTGTTTGGGAAATAAAGCAACGAGGATGGAGACTTGTTGCCAAAACAGTGAGTGCCAAAAATAAATTACAATAAATAACATGAGATAACAAATGGAGATCATTTTATCAGCCCCCTCAAAGACTGAAACTACTTCCAGATTAAAACTATGGGATATGAGCAAACTGGGTTATTAATACAGGTTTTACCGAATCTCTATTGTAAACAAAACCTAGTTTATAGCTCCATGGTGGTATTTAGTCAGTGTGCAAAGTAGAGGATGTTGATGAAAACTGTTTTGGAATCACAGTACACCAGTTAGCATTTTCACGCCGTCACAGCTTTGTGTCTGCATTCTGCCGAGTGTTGGCTGGTTTGTAGCCTTTCGTCTGTTTACACATCTGCTCCGATGGACATGACACAGGCTTTGTACCAAGCAACTGGCAGAATAGAGTCTGTTTAATGTCCGGTTCGGTTTTTTTCACACATACTACTCCTCCTCCGGGGTTATGTCAGGTGAAATAAAAGAAAATGTTCAGGTTTTCAGGTAAAAAAAGAAGAAAAAGCTTTTGTCTGTCACACAGCCTCGTTTTAGAAAAACTGCAGCTCTGCCTCTCACTGAACAGATTGGAGAGAGAGAGAGAGAGAGAGAGAGAGAGAGAGAGAGAGAGAGAGAGAGAGAGAGAGAGAGAGAGAGAGAGAGAGAGAGAGAGAGAGAGAGAGAGAGGAAGGTGAGCCTTGCTGTAACTTCATCACTCACTCACAGACATTTGGGGGACGCAGCGTTGGACTCCGGCCAGTCCAGACAACAAAGCAGATATGGCCGAACAGGCACTGCACCGTGCTGGTGTCTAACGAGAGTCTATTCTTCTCTCGGCTAATGGCGATAACGCTGATGTAGATGTGACTAATCTCATCTGCTCTTCTCCGCAGACCCCCGTCAATGCGTCCTCTACACCCCTCAACTCCTGCAGTCACATACTGAAACTCCCACCTCCCATATAATCCCCAGAAGACACAAGAATCATGGATTACAGCTGGAGAGAATCCACAGGCGGCTTCACTGTTGAGCAGAACATGTTGGATTGTGGTGCAAAGCCTGTAGGATAATTATCAGCAGGAAGCGCGGCCTGTGGAGAAATAAGGCATCTTGTGCCCTGGGCCCTTTAAATGAGCCCTGCAGACCGGCTGAAAGATGCTGATGCCTCTCTTTATGGAGGAAATGAGAGGTAGTTCCATTAAATGAAGGAGGACTCCAGGGGAGCACACTTTGAGTGGAACACTGGAGTGCTGCATAAATATGAATGTAAAGAGAAGGCTCGTGTGAATGGCCACAATTTCGAGAAATAACATCGAGTGCGTGTGATGCAGAGCTCAAGAGATCGAAACATTTTACAGCATCAGTAAGATGAGTATTAATCATTTCTATTTGGAATGTTATGTATTGATAGATAGGGCCAATACACATGTAAAGATTAGTGCGTGTATTTACAAACTGAAGGTTATTGATGAATTATAGTACAAATTATATTTAAATGCACTAATAGTAATAATAAAAGGTCAGACATACATACTGCATCTAAGAAATATAGTGTTGGGCTTTACAGAGCAATTACACAGTCAACACATGGTCTCTCTGTGGTGAAACTAATACACACAGTGGATTTAATGAATGAACGTAGACTTGTCTCCTCATTTTGCTCGGTAACCTGATTCCCAGTTCGTCCTCTCAACTTTGTGCCTAAATTAAAATATAAAGCGACTTCAGCTTCTCAACGGATTTTTCTCTCCTCTCCCCTGACACCAGATCCTTTAAGTGGAAGAACCAGCGTTCTATTCCCAACACGACACAAAACTCCAGTCTGGTTGAAAAAAAAAAAGATCTCTAATTACTTAAATGGAAATTGTGGCTCGGTCGGATTGTTAATAAGCAGAATGATATTTCGGAGAATTCCAGTGTGAGTTTTTTTTGCTTTTCCATTAACTTATTGTTGTACCTTTTTCTCACAAAGCTTTGCTTGATTATCCCGCAGGAATTCACCTTCTCTGGCGCCAGATGAAAGACCAACAAGCCCGATGTGCGTGCAGGAGGCATTTTCTCTCTCTGTCATTGCTTATGAAAAATACTGTAATTATGGAGCAGCAGAGTACAGTCTGTCACATGGTGGGGGCTGGTGGGGAAGATTGACCGCTCTGTTTACATAGCCACGGGAAATAGGGATTTAAATGGGGAAGTTCTCCGCTCCAAGTTTGGATTTGGATGCGTCTTGCTCCGTGTTTAATGGGGTAGTCGAGCGCTCGGAGAAGATGGAGAGGGTTTGTTTTACGGCGATTACGGGAACCAGAGCCATATGTTTGGTTTGGAGTCGATATCCTCCCTTGAAGTGAGAGCCGCATAATTCAACTTTTTACTGCCTAATGACGACAGTCCAAGTATGTCACCTTTGTCAGAGTGGATCTTGTACCAGTGGAAATATTTCAAGGGGGTGAGCGCGTGTGTTACACGAGGGCGAAACCCAGGGCATGTGAGTTCAGCTGCTGGGACACGGAAAGAGAAGAGAGCCAGATGAGGACAAAACCTTAATGTTTTATGACACCAAAGGAAGCGTTCATCCAATCTGCACAGACTCACACAAAATATAAACACACACACACACACACTTCATCCACCAGTTACAATTTAATCATTTCAGTCAAGCATTGCATTGCCTGTTCAACCAAGCATATCTCTCCATCTCTTTTGCTATTTCTTTTTCTTCACTCGGAGGAAACTTCAATTTTCTGTGTGTGCGCTCACCACCACCACTCTGTCTACTTTGGGGCAGCACTGTCTGCACTTCCTGATTTTGTTTCCATAGTGACTGCGACAGAACATTTCCTCTGCAGTGATGGATTCTAAACCAACGCAGCAGCCATGATGACACGCAGATCAACCCGGCTGACAGCGGTGATGACTTCCTCCTACTGAGACTCAAACTCCCGTCTCTGTGTACCCGCTCTCTCTCTCTCCACACACACACACACACACACACACACACACACACACACACACACACACACACACACACACACACACACACACACACACACACACACACACAGTCATTTACATGTAAACATGTCTAGCACTGATGGATAAGGATCTCACTCTACTGAGCTGCAGTGCATGCCAGGCTGTGGTAAAAGATCTAGTTACAGGCGAGAGTGTCATAAACACACTTTCCTGGTGTGCCATCAAAAGTGCAGTGACAGGAAAACGAAGTCTACTCATGAATCAAGAAATGCCAAATGCGCAGCAGTGAATAATTCTAATCTGTAGCTTTTGCAAGGGAAGCAATAAATTCCGAGAGGGATTTTTCTTATACTGTTCTGCAGGAAAGAGATTTACAACTCAATACAGTGAGCATCATAAGACACATTAACATTTACACTCGGCACCTTACTTCACCTACAGCCTACCAGCGGCCCCCTGTGTGACCTATATGCTGTTTGTTGTCAGCCTAATGAATCTGCCATTATTAACTATTTCTTGAAGAGTGGGAACAGATACAGTAACAACTGCATGCTGCAGGGAACTAATGACACGACTCCCACTTCCCTTCGCCTTTTTTCCTTTTGAAGTGGTAATGGGCTTAAGGTGCGTGTAATTTCCTGACGATAGCGGATGTGGGAGAGGGCCACACCTGGGCACGCAGGATAAGGAAGTGGGACTCGAGGCTTCTCCCAGCGGCGCCGCTCACCCTCCTCGCTATGCGTGTGGCTGATAAAGGAGCAGGTGTGGCACTGAAGCAGGATTCTGATAATACCTATGTATGTCAAACCGTGACTGCAAGATGAACTGCACCAAACGCCGGAGTTGGGATATGTTGACTTAACAGTTGCTGGGTTGATTACAGCAACCAGTAAATGAGGGTGAATGGGTAGAATAAACTGGAATGTGGTAGCTTCACAGGATTCTGGAGACACGCATGTTTTAAAAAGCAAACTCATGAATATTTTTCAATGCACACGACATGTAAACGATATAGATAGCGTGCGCTGCCCTTTAATCTTTTCTGTCGACATATCACATTTAACCCAGACTCGGCGATGCGTTGACCTGACAGTTTGACACACCATGCATATATATATAGATTACTCGAAAAATTCACCCCACGTAATATTTTTTAAGAAGAATCACCTGCGATATATATCCTGAGCTACACCGGGATGCAACACTATATTGGCGGAGCACCTGAGCACTCTATAAAAGTACAGCGCCGTGCAGAAAGCCCATTTTGCACCGCAGTGTGTGCAGTGAAAGTTTTAGGGGTAAGTAGGTGGCTGCGAGGATGGATGGCAGCCCCTGTGTCCTCTAAAGTCTCCTGTTGTAGGCCAGAGCCGAGTTCACCTTCATCTATCAGGAGCATCGCTGTGGCCACTATAACTCATCCTCACCTACACAACAAGATGTGGAGGGTGAGCGTGGAGGTGGAGAGAGGACGGAGAGCGGAGGATATAAAGCCAGAAGAGGAGGGCTGGTGTCCTTGCTTGGATACTGTGGATGCCGATTTGCACATATTCTCTCCGTCTTGCACATGACGTTAACATTCACAGACGTCCATAAAGACCCGGTGTGTCAGAGGCCCGGCTCTATTGGATTACCTGAGGACACATTGTCTGTCGTTATTGCAGAGGTCCTTGTCGATTAAAGCTGCTGATAAATTGATTATGCCTCAAGGCCACCTGCTGGGCGCCGTCTGGCAACAATCTGACTCAATAGCAAATCAATGTTGCATAAACCAGGTTATCATTGCCCGTATTGATCTCATCAAGGTACATGGGGAGAAACATTAGGGCACAAAATATGGCCGACAACAAAGGACAGGGTTAATCACATTTGACCTGTCTCTTCGAATGAACGGCAAATTGAACAACAAAACAGGCCTCAGCCACAATCACCATTCGTTTGTCTGGTCAGTGAGTTTCAAATTTCATGGAGGACACATAATAGGGAGAAATTGTGATGTGGTTGTGTGTGTTCATTCACTTGTACCATTTTGAACATGCGCATTAAAGGGATAGTTCACCCAGAAATGAAACTTCACTCATTATCTACTCACCACTATGCAGATAGAGGGGTGGGTTACCAGTTACTTCACTATTGGATTCTGCTCTAACACGATTTACCCCTGAAACTCCAGAAGGGTTTTCTGGACTCAAACACTTCACCCACCTCTCTCTCGGCGGAGTGGTGAGTACATAGATGATGAGTGAATTTCATGTTTGTGAACTATCCCTTGGAAGAGGAAGAACATTTTGGCCGGTCATCACTTTTTCAAAAGGGCTGTTTAAGGATTAAGACTTGGTTTTAGGTTCAGGGTTAGAATTAGGTTTACGTCAGGTAAAGGGTAAGGAATATGCATTTAGTCGTGACGGTGAAGGTTAGGGTAAGCGGGTTGGGAATACATTGTCCCAACAAGTGACCCCACCAAGATAGAAGTACAACCATATGTGTGTGTGTGTGTGTGTGTGTGTGTGTGTGTGTGTGTGTGTGTGTGTGTGTGTGTGTGTGTGTGTGTGCGTACGTGCGTGTGTCTTCCTGTCCGAGCAGGTGTTTCCCATCTCCTGAGGAGTGTTCTACATAGACAGTCACCTTGGGCTGCGTCTGTCCTGCCAACGAGAACAGAGCAGTGGGACGACCTGACTGGCAAACTGGGGGATTCCTGTTTATTCTCAGCGACACGGATGCAAAGAGAAGAAGTGACAGCGAAACACAGTCACAGAAAGAGAGAGAGAGAGAGAAAGAGAGAGAGAGAGAGAGAGCGAGAGAGAGAGAGAGAGAGAGAGAGAGAGAGAGAGAGAGAGAGAGAGAGAGAGAGAGAGAGAGAGAGAGAGAGAGAGAGAGAGCATAAGAACAGTGAAATGGAGGACAGGATGTCAGAGAAAGAGAGAGGGGTGATTTCACTGCAGAGAGACGGCAAACACACCAAATATCTCTACTCCAGCTTTAAATGAAACGGATTTATGCAGTATGGCGTGTTTGTGTTTCTCTCTAATGATGAGCGTGGTAGCAGAGCCATATGATCAAACTGTGTGGGGAATAAGAGAAGGAATAAATACTGGAGAGTGGTCAGAGAGAGGGATTGAACTGTCTTTGTCCCCGAGTCGAACCTTTAGCCTTCTCAGCAGATACTGTCAGATGAGAGCAGGGAGTCGGGCTGCGGTTAGTGGAGCAGAAATATGGACAACGGAAGTGAAGGCGAGGGGAAGGCACTGCAGAGCATGTCCATCTTAAAACGACTCATTTAGTCACATCACACCCTTTTTTTAAATCTGTCGTAAATCTTTTCCTAATTAAGAGGAGCGAACCATTCCTGCCAAATGGCCTGTGATAACTCCACCGGTTTTCAATGCAGATTCACAGGATTTAAGTGTAAATATCCGGAGGCAAAATGAAAAGAAAATGACACCTCATTAAAAAAACTAAGAAACTAGATTCACCAATACGACTATATTTACACTTTCTATTACTTTCAAGGAAAAACTTAATTTTGAATTACAAAACCTTATACTTTTTTGCAGTGTAGATCGAGAACAATGGGCTGTGGAATCAAAATAAGAGTTGGGACAAGAAGGAGAGAGAGATTGATTGGGGACAAGTGGGGCTAAAAGAGCGAAACACAGCAGAGGGGAATCGGTGGGGAGGAAAAAAGGGGGTTCGGTTTTCATGCGATGTGAGGATTAGGGGCATGACACCAATCCAAACAAAGCTAACGACTAGAAAAGGGAGTGGATGAAACACACACACACACATACACATCGCACAAACACACAACTGCCACTTGGAGTGACACACAATTGTAGTTTTGGGTCACAAGCAGGAGGAGAGAAAGGGCGAGAAGGGGAAGAGTAAAGCTGACGGGTCAGAAATGGGAGGAAATAGAAAAATCCAGTCTCAGGAGGCAGCATTCTCTGGCTGAGAGTAACTACTGGCCAACATCAGCCTTTTACACACATATCAGTCTCTGGGTTCATGTTTGCCAAGAAACGCACAACAATAGGAGCTTTTGGTTTACAGAATAAAAATTGTAAATACACTAGAAGGTACAGACCTCTAAATATTTCCATTTGTTTTTAATGAAGATAGTGAAAACGTCATACTTCATCTAACAATGTTAAAGACAATTAAAAGAAGGTCCTGGATCCGCTCCCTGATCCACACCAAACCTTAATGGGTTCTCACTGGCCCATATATGGTCACAGGAAGTTCAGTGGTAATCCATCCAGTAGTTTTTGTGTAATGCTGCAGATAATCAAACTCTGATGACAGACTCAAAACATAACGTTCTGTATATTTGGTCGTATTCGTTTTTTTTCTTCTTTTTCTTCATAGTTATTTGTTAAATAATGGTTAAACTGTAAAATATAAAGATATATATATTTTTTATATTTGCTGATATATCAGTATCAGAACTATTTTCCTCTCTAATATAGTTAATGGTTTCTGCCATTCCGTTATCAGTCTGGCTGCAGCTCATCCAGAGCAGCGTCTCCAACAAGGGACCTGGTCTTTGAAGCCGAGATGAGGAGTGACAGAACAATAATGCCGGATCCATCCTCAAGGAGCAGGTTGTTTCTGAAGATGCAGAGATAAAGCGAAGATGTGTGCGTGGAGATAACCGGTGCACAAAGAGAGATCGCCCCCTTATCCTGTTTCACCGGAGTGAAAGATGAGAGCCTGCCTCTGTGTGAGGAGACCCATCTTTCCAACGGTATCTATAAAGACTGACACACCCGTCCGCTGACATCCTTCACTTCCAAGAGACTCGGCAGTGTTCTTTGCCGTCTGTGTAAGAAAAGATACGGATCCACTTCAACATTTTACCTCCTGGCACTATATGGAGCTTTTAAAAGGCTAAAAACGGGAAAAAGGACGACCTGTACAGTCAAATTGCTCCGCCAAAGCCAACTCTTTTCTTTTACTGCCACACTTTAACCTCTCGCCACATCCACTACATGATTTAGTGCACCTCAGAAAAACAGTCCAACTCTCAGTCCCTAAAATGACAGCTATAAAAGCCATGTCATTTGCCTTGGGGGGGAATGTAATACCACAGGAGCCCGTGTATATGCCCGAGTTGTGCCATCTAGCAGAAACACCTTCTCCCGCTCCCTGAGAATGCAATATAAGGAAACGTGCTTTTTGTTATTCCATTCCCATTTCCATTAAAACTGACATTTCATCTAAAATGAAACCTCCGGGGGAAAACTTAAGAGCTGGAGAGGAGATGGAGTAATAAAGATCTGTGTGTGTGAGTGTGTGTGTGTGTGCGTGTGTGTAGGTCTGAGTGTGTCCATGTAGATTTGTGTCTGTGTTCCACATGCATGCCAGTGTGTTTCTGGGGGTAGATGGGAGAATATGATGACCTGAATGTCTGTTTATTTTGTGTGCTTGTGTGTTTGTGTGTGTGTGTGTGTAAGTGTGTGAATGCCTGTGATATAATGTTTTTAAAAGGCATCACGAGCTGGGGTCTGAGAGCCTGTGCGTGCGCCCCCAGGCCTCGCAAATCCATCCTGTTCCTCCCCTGGATCAAGAGAAATGTCATTATTTGTAGCCATCAGTAAGAAATCAATGCAATTATGTTTTGAGTCTCCACTCTGTTCTTGCCCATAATGCATAATTTGCAAAGTCATAAACGCCATTAACACATTCTCCCTCCAGAGCTCTCCTCTCTTAACCCTTGATGGTGTGATCGGCTTTGATGGAAAATTAATTATTCTGTTTGCAGCAGAGGCTTATGAACTTACTCTGCTCCAGTGACGGAGACGCGGGATCTGACACTGTGATAGCGTCGGCCCAGGAAAGACTCTGTTGTGCCTCTTATTCTACCACGAGAGGATGAGTGACAGGGGTGGAAATGCAACAAATATACACTGGACCTCAGACATGCACATACATGCAAACGCATAAACCGCCGCAGAATGAGGAACATGGATGGGGTCGAGGTCAGTGGCACTGTAACACAACAAGACATGCTTCTGTTAGCTCCGAGCAAGCAAGGCACAATCTGTAGTTAATCCGGCGGGGCGGGGGGGGAGGTCACCGTGTAGCAACACATCTATGTGGACAAGATCAGGTGAAGCTAATTTTAAAAGACTGGGGAATGTTTGAATAAAGCTTGTACGACTGTGACCGAGCTCTGACCTCTATTACGTCAGCAGCAGAAGTAGTGGAATCAGGGATTAGGGGGGAAATGGAACTTGTAAAACACAAAGACAAAAAGACAAAGATGGATGTGTTGATGTGGACACTCAAAGAGCAATTAGTCATGTCAAACACATCAATTAAATTGATTGTGAATCCATACTAAGAGACAGGGAACATTGGATTCATAAAGTAGTAAAAAGATCTCAAGAATTTAGATTTTGTCTTTGGGTGGACAGATCACAGAAGTCCAGATGTGTTCCACTGGATCGTCATCTATCAATAAACTTCTTGACATGAGGTCAGTCTGTGACCCCTATGTCTTGGGGCAAGGAAGAAAAGCAAACATCCAATAACTCGTTAAGAATTTAGAAGTTCTACAATGCAGGTTTTTTTTGCCATGTGAGGACATTTGGGTTTAAAAGCAACTGGCAAAGCACAACCTTCAAAATCCGTCGGCATCAAGCCTCAATGAACTGCTTCTGTTTAAAACATCAGGGTCTCCCAAACCTTTTTCCAGCAGCTCACAATAGATGTTTTTTAATCACACTCAGATATAGTAAGTAAATAAACACCTACTCTTCCTTCCTTCTTGGCAGCTGCACACAACCAAGATGTGAGCAGCTGTAGCTTCAAAAAATGCTTTAGAGGACATCAGAATTTATAATGCAAGACAAAACTGGAGCTAAAGTATCATTGATGAAAACAAGACTCAAACTTCTGTTTATAAAACTGACAAGCGTTCTGCATTTAGAACAGACACTAAGTGAGTGCAGCTTGGCCCGAGCCCAACAGTCCTCTCATCAAACCACATTTACATCTCACAACATGTATTTGTTTGCTCAACACCAAACTGCACAGACTTGAAAATATCAGTCTCCTAAATATGACAGAAATTCATGTGGAAAACTATCTTGCAATGTTATAGAAAGAAAAGAATACATCCTGGATCCATCCACTGATACGGGTTGAATACGTTCTTCCCTGAACCACAACACATCCTTCCACCAAGTACCGTGGTGATCTGTCCTGTAGTTTCTCATCAATGTAGCTAACTCACAGAAAGACAAACAAACCAGTGCTTGGCACAGGTAACAAGCCTCAGGTAGGTGGACAGCGTTGCTAACCAGTGTCTGTCTGTGGTGTGAAGTCGCCACAAAGTGTTGTTATTAAATCTAATACTCCTTGGACCACAGATATTAGACCGAGGGGGTGACTGGGCCCTTCTGCAGAGAGCCTCTCCTGTGAAGCAGCCGGTGAGATGATGAACAGTTGGACAACAGCAGCAGGTGATGACTAATCCGGCCTCTTTCTTCCTGGAGCCACTGGAACATCGGAGTTCAAAATGAGACGGAGCCTTGCAGCGCAGCGGTGCCCCGAGCAGCCGTTGTGTGAGTTTAAGGAAAATCATATCAAGCCACTCGGTGTTGACTCTGATCGTGGACAGACCTATGAATCACACCTTGTAGCAGGAGCAGCAGCAGCAGCAGCAGCCCTGGTGGGAATGTTTGTCTCCCTTCCGCCAAATCAACACTAAACTGAAATATATGGTGCGCCTGTCAGTAGCTGTTACACACACACACACCTAAAGACTTGCAGTTGGGTGGTCAGTGTCGCTGACTAATGCTTCCTGTTCCAGTAGGAGGTCATATACTGCTGCCGTCTGTACACTCAATTGCCTTCCATCAAGAAACTGAGGGAACATATCACACGGTTTGAGATGATGGAGAAGAGGCAGAGCATGAACCTGTTTCCTGACTGAAATCTGTCAACTGCAATGTAAAGATATGTGTTCCAGCTGCATGTGACACCTCTTACCTGGACATGATGAAGTTTGCAACCGATGCAACACAAATGTTTAAAGACAAAGCACAGCGTCCATAAAAAGAATCGCACAAATCAATACCCCAGTACCTCCCACCTCCACTGACTGAGACTCACAATAACACAACGCTCAGTTAAACCGACCGCCACACACACACGGCACATGTACACACACACAGACACACACACACACTCACACATACAATAATATCTACTTTATTGTATCCATTATTCATCTTATCGCTAAAATATTAAATCAAAATTCTATTATTCCAAACATATTGTCAAGCTGTAACAGAAAATAATCTCATATTCCAGTCGTTCTCTGCCTTCTCATCTCATTCAGACGATGCTGTTGCGCTACATTTAGTCTCTGGGTGGAAGCTCTCATCCACAAATGGCACACTATGAAAGCTTTCTTCAAAAGCAGCCGGGGGAAGAGACTGGGAAAAGGTACATTAAATTCCTGAGGCAGTAAGTGATAAAAGCAGACACGCCGAGACACCGAGAATATAATCCACCGCAGGGTTTCCAGGAGTTCACGGTGAAAGTGGAACGGTCCAATTACTTAGTAAAGATATTAAATATTTGATTATTACCTGTTTTGCCTTTTTTCATTCAAAGGGGTAAACTGAACACTTTGGGGTATTGAAAGTTGTTTAAAAAACTAAATTTGAGAACTGCCTTTTGGAAATGACTATGTTTATTGTCAGTCGACTGAAGTCAGAAACAGTCAGTGGCAGATGCACTGAAGCAGAGGGACACCTGTCTTATTTATTCATGTGTACACAAATGGTGTATAATTCATGACCACATGTTCCCTTATAAAAACAAAATGAGAGAACGCTGTTCAGGCTTTTGGTTTTACCACAGTGTACTTACAGGACTTATCACACAGAGAGATGTCAACTCAGATTCAAGCAAATCCAACAGTGACTCCCCTGTCCCTATGTTGGTATCAGTCCTTATTGCAAATGTTAATCCTGAACTCTACACAGTAAATGTACATCTAATGCTTATTTAAAAATGCTTATTGAGCGTTTTTCAAGCTGAAATCAACATCTAGCAGCTTTGGGGCCATATTTTAACAATCTGAGCCAGTTTTGCTTATTAAATGGCATAAAAAAGTTCTTGCCATGCATTTGCCATTTAAACGTCAGCCCTGGACGGACAAATGACAAATGCATCAGTCTGACACTAGCAAAGATGCTTGTGCCCTTCCACCATGGAACTGATGAAGACCACGGTGTTTATGCATTATTGTGATCACTACCTACTTGTTTTAACACAGAGAAATAAAAATGAAAATGAAAATGGAGAAGATGGGGGTGGAATCAAATGATGGAGACAGAATGGAGTGTAAGGGAGGAAAAGAGGGGCTGTGAAGAGTGTTGCTGGACGACAGGGATCAGGGTCGCTAAGTGAACCCTTAATGGAGGATAAATTAGTGGAGTGAGAGGTCAGCTAATTAAGGTGACTCAGACTAGCACAATTCTAACTTAATAAGTCATCATCTTTTTGTTAATTATTCATTAAAAAACTGCTCACGGCCAACCTCCTTCAGTGAAGGCAGAAAAACACACACGCACACATCAGCACCGCACCAACTATATGAACAGGCACTTACACATAAGAGAAAATGAATAAACCTACACAGAGTGAACCGTATGTCTGCAGAGGAAGAATACTTCTTTAGAGTAAATCCTGTAGGTAATTAAGCTGAAGATAATTGAAATGATTTCTGTTTGCACAGCAGCATGAAGCATTTACATCTCATCTAATGTAAAAGCATCTCCTCGACCTTCCACTTCTTAATAAAAAAGCCAGAATAAAAGACCTTTAGAATTATATAAATTAAACAATGTTTGCTTTCTCGACATTAGTCATTCCAGCAAAAAAAGAAGCTACGCCTATTAATATGATGCTCAGCAGTAATTACTTCTGGATCTCTAATACATCTGAAAAGTGTCTTCATTGTTATGTTCAGTGCCTATAACTAATCATATTGAGATGCAGTTCCGGCTCCAGTTTATAAACTTTACACAACTTCTCTCATGTATAATTATGTGCTCCTGAGCCGCCTGACACATTCAGTGGGAGAAAGTTCTCTTTTCTCTTTGGAGTTTCTACTCCCACGTCAACGTTTAGATGCGTTCCATCACATTTTTCAGACGAATGCGACGAATTTAAAACGTCTCTATTATCGCAAACAACCCGAGCGCAGCATCTGATAGATGCTTCAAAAAAGTTTGGAGGAGGATCGTGAACCAGAGGAAACTATTTAGAATTCAGGGCTCACTTCGCATAAAATATTATATTAACAGTATCAGATTCTGAGGCTTCACCTTTATTTGACTGCACTGGCACGGCGAAGCCCCCCCGCCCCCCCCCATCTCTGCTCACATCCCCTCTCCCCGTCTCATTTTCCTCCACACGTTGTCTCCGATAAGTAATGTAATCTCGGAAAAGGTTACGTCTCTAAAACAGGGCAATCATATTAAGCGCTAATGGATACATAAAATCAAGAGCTCATAGGTGATGATTAATCAACTTCTGAAATGCACTGGGTTTAAATCAGTTTAGACTGAATTAATCCCCAAGCAGCCACTGTTCTTCTCCTCTGGGCAATTTAGTGAGAAAATACAATTATGGCCTCGGAGTTACACCTCGCTGGTTCATCTCACCTCTGTTTTCCTCCAGTGTGCCGAACCCTGCCTGCATGACTCAGTATGCAGCTCCCCCAGCCAGAGCGCAGTAGTGACATGATTAAAAAAACGAAAAATGTACCAACTCCTGATGGAACATTTGAAGCAATACATGTACGATCAAGGGTTGTGTATCTATACTCAATTCAGTAGATTAAACTCTGGAAAATATATTTTTTAGGGCTTTTTTTCCAGCCCACAACTCAGGTTCAGACAGCTGCTGCAGAGTGAGAGGATTGAAACCATACTTTTGGAGCCAAGAGAGAAAAAGCCTGTGTTCTCGCCTGGCATGTATCACGTAGTTTGAAGGCTGGGGGTTATTCTCAGGGATCTGTCTTCCTGATTCTACCCGAACTAACTCTGGCAGTGTAAAGACACACATTTCCCACATATTTCCATTACCTGCTCAGCCATTACACCAGAGATGTGCCCCTCTCGGCCTCAGTGCGGAGTGGGTCAGGATCCAGAGCTCTGCCCCAGGAAGGGCTCACAATATCTTTGATCCCACCCATGTGACCACATGCATATACAGTGTGTGTGTGTGTGTGTGTGTGTGTGTGTGTGTGTGTGTGTGTGTGTGTGTGTGTGTGTGTGTGTGTGTGTAATGTTTGTACAAGTTTACAACGAAGTTACACGGCTTAATAATACATGTAGTGCAGTGGGTTGCCCAAAGAGGCATTTCAACTATAAATCCTCATAGCAGCCTCAAACTGGCCGACCATCCCTACATCAGTACAGTGGTTAATGCAGATGATGCGTCTCAGGGGATGTAAATCAAAAATTAAATTCATAATGATTTGAAATTAATCTCCATGTTTTTATTACCAGCGGTTTATGAGCTGTCCTCCGTTTTCACTCGCGAGTCAATGACCTACATACATTAAAAATAGCAGATAAATGACAAATGTGTTAAAAGATTGTTTTTAAGAAAAGTCTTTACTGGATTGGATTTGGGCAATAAAACAATAACAATAATCACTGCCAGGGTTTCCCCTGTTTTACCAGCGGGGGCGGTCCAGCCAATGTGTTTAAATACGTGTCTCAAACACAAAGTAAACTTCAAGTACCTGTTTAACAGAGTAAGTATTAGAAAGTAGTTTCTTCAATAAATGCACTGCGTGTTTGAGTTCTTTGTTAGAATCTGAGCGAACGTAGAACTTTGAAATATAATAATGTGTATTAGCTTTTTTCTTCTTGACATCAAGAATTGCTTTAAGGATTTCTTGGCGCTGACATGGTTTGTTAAAGAAAGAATGGCAGCCAGACAGACTCACACACTCACAGCATCACAATCCTTACATTTCTAAGATTTATATGAATGTCCGTACTTCTCTCTCAATACTCTCTTCTATTCCACCTCCATCTGGAGTGCAGTCCTTCTATCAGGCTAAAATCCACAGGATGTTCCGAGCTTGTTCTCATCACCAATTGTAAGACCGACCAGGGCAGCACCGGACTCCTGTTGGACGATCACACTCGCATTTGTATGCAAATGTCCTCAAGTGTGTGTTTGTAAATTGGTGTAAATCACACTTACTCTTTAGTGGTTGCAATTCTGTCAATGTGTTACTGGGATGGTAAAGCGTGTGCTCGAGTGTGTGCTCATTCTGTCAGTCTGGTTCCCGTTCTCTCAGATGCCCACTGAGAGAAGTGAAATCCACTCAGGGAAACAAATAGTCCCCCTGTTGTGAGTGTGAAGTGGCCATGAAGAGAAAGGGCCCAGTGAGAAACAAAGGATGGAGAGGGGGAGAGAGAGAGAGAGACTGAGAGAGAGAGAGAGAGAGAGAGAGAGAGAGAGAGAGAGAGAGAGAGAGAGAGAGAGAGAGAGAGAGAGAGAAAGAGAGAAAGAGAGAGAGAGAGATAGAGAGAGAGAGAGAGAGAGAGACTACAAGTGTGAGTATTTGTAAGGCCAGGTACAAAGTGTGCTCTCGCTCTCCTCCATCATCCATCCATCCTCACAACTCCACTCTACACCAGTCTCTTCTCGCTGCCTTTACCTCCGGCCCTCATCTGCATGGCTCTTCGTGAGAAAACATCCCCGCACGGAAATTAATTTCACTTTCAATGAATATACGTAGAACTGTGGAGGAAGGAAGGATCTCTCCGCGGATTCTATTTACCCTCAAGAAAACTCCATAACTCAGCTCCGGCTCGCTTTGAAACCACGCAGATAAAAGCACGTACGGTTGAGTTCGGAGGTTTCCGCTCCGGCTTACGCTTCAGCCCTGCTGTTCCACCCACTGTGTACGTCCCTTTGTACTTAAATCCATACTCAAATATTGGGGGATTTATGGGTATTGATGTTTCTAACACCTTTCTGCTGACATATTAGCATTAAATATAGCATCCTGGGTAATCGTGAAGAGACGAATAAGTAAAACATGAGGCAATGAGAAAGAGAGAGAGAGATAGACACTGCAGATTAAGGGTGAATTGCTGTGTCTGAGCTTCATAGGCACATAAGCTTGATTCATGCAAATCAATGTGGCTGTCAGCGACCTGGACGTGGCCACAATGGCCCCTTTATGCCGGGTGAGGCTCAGCACTCTTCTTGATGGCTACAGGGCAATAATTATTGAACATATCCAGCCAATATGCTGCGTCTCTGGATAACTGTCAACCCCCCCGTTTAAATGACAGCGGCTCAATAAAACTGGAATATCGCATAAAAATGTAGCTATGCTTGAGCTTGCAAACTGGGCATGCAAACACACACACACACACACACGCATACACACACTGCCTTGCCTCTCATTGACTCCTGTTTTTAATTTCCATTCTGTCAGCTCTCTGAGCATGGCTAAACAGCAGCAAATGAATTCAGTAGGTGGTGATGTGTGTCGGGTACGGCATGTAATAATGCATATTAAATTCAATAATTGGACTCTAATTAGAGAAGGTAATAAAGTCGACTCAGAACTTTCACGTCTCTGAGCAAACCAGGCAGAAGTTCTCCCTTGTTCAGCGTTTGAAGGTGGAGGAGAAGCACCTCAGATGGAATTCTACTTTGAATGCTTGCTGGAGGTGAGCGCTCAGTTTTTACTCTCAGTTTTTGTCTGTTTCATGAAGAGAGACTGGAGCCATCAAGAGAATTGGCACTGTGTGATGTGGAAAGACCCCGGGTAGCAGCGGCGTGTCGATCCGCTGTCACTCCAGCGTCTCGTGACTGTTAAAACTGTACGAGGTTTAAAGTGAACATCCACAACCGACGTCATCTATTCAAACCTGTCAGAATCAGCAACGGAGCCTCCGATGATCACACTCCACTAAGGTGTTAATGAGAAAGTGTTTTCTTTTCCTTTTTAAATGCATCATTAGCACCAGGCAGTATAACACCGTGAACGCCGGAGCGCCATATCCGTGTGAGAAGACGTATTACAGCCCAAATGAATGGGAAACTAATGGAATGACGCTGGCAGTGTTTGGCCCGTTGGATGGACTCTGCACCTCATATACTACTCAGCTCACTTTCTTTCTGTCAGCAGTAAAATGCTAACACCTTCTGCACCATGTCCCAGATTTGGACCATTTGCATAAACTGCCATCGTAAATTATTCACAGCTGCTGTCTTGGCTTTTCTGACTAATTATATTTTTCGGCTCCTTTGCTTTTTCGCGCTAACATTTAGACAAATAAGAGAGTCCCGACACGAGCACCTGCACACATCGGCGAGAAAACTGCAACCACGTGCATGTGACGCGCAAGTTCAGCAACACAACACTTCAACAGTTTTCTGAGATGCGTTGAAGGTTATTTTTCTAGCTTTGCTACAATTCCTCCACTGCCCTCCACTTGAGTTTTTTTTTATTCTTCCTAGAATTTAGTAAATTGGGAACATGAACATTTAATCAGCTCATTATCCACAGAAAGGGTTTTTCATCTGTTTTCTGAGATCATTTTTTGGAAGGTCAGCCGCAAACTTTTTTTCAACAAATCTACAAAACTAGAGAACAACCAGAAACATTCCCCACAAGTGAACTTTCGTAACTCTGCCAGGACTCAACCTCTGCCAGACCTTTGCTCCGAGTTTCAAAAGAGAGACGGCATCTTTCAACACGCTGTCATGGCTACAATAAATCAAAGGAGACTGAAAGTACCACAGGCTTCAAGTTTATAGTTTCAAACCAGACTCATTAGATATATTTACAATAAAAGTACCAGTTAACCGATATGTTCTTGCACACATGTTTGGAGCGACGGTCATGTTCTCCTTTCCCAAGGCTGTTTGTTTCCTCTACTAATAATCAAAGCATCAAAACATGGGGAAATGCAAAAGTCAGCTTTGTAATTCAACTCCTCTAATTCCCTACATAAACACACAAAAAAACAAACTGGTACAAACACACAGGCCTTTGCCACTTAGCATTTATTCAACTCCTAAACAGCATAAGCATCATCCTCATTTAAAGCAGACCCGCGCTATTGTTGCTCACAATCTGCCAGACTTATAATCTCTTTAAGACCTCAGCGTTTTCTCCCCCCCCCCACATGCTCAGTGATATATCTCATTATCAACTAATCTGAATTCAATAGTTGAATTCCACAGAACTTGACAATTCCCTCATTACTATCATGTCCTCCTCATCCCTCCGAGCGAATACTGATACTTTCATTAAAACGCATTAGGTATCGCATCCTTCCTTCCCTCCTTCCTTCCTGCTCCTTTTCATTCCTCTATCCTTCCTCTCTCTTGGGTGTTTGTGCGTGTGTGTGTGAGTACATATATGTGCATGTGTTGTACATTTTTAGATTATATTCTTTGATAGTTAATCAGTTAATCGCACATACACAACCAGAGACAGCAGCTCTCAATATATTAACGCTTCCTTCACTCAGTATGTGAGAACAAAGAGAAAGCAAACTATCCTGTGATCTCTCCTGTGATCTTTCAGTTTTGACTCCGGCAGATCACACGCCACAGATTCCCGTTCTGTCGTTTTAAACACAGTCTGATTATAGACTAAAATATCTCCAGGTATGTATCGTGACATGTGGATCGAACCCTGGCTCTGTTCTTCCCATGTTCCTTTCTCTCACTCCCTCTCTCGAGTCATTTTAACCTCAGGAGCTGTTTTGCTGAATAACTATTTTCCACATTAACATATTGTATTGCCTGCTTACCTGCTTTGTTATGCATCAACCAAGCAACAGTATTAAATATTAATTTAAAACCCCAATCGTTGACGCGGCGAAAAGGAAAAACCTTTACTTTACTTTCTGCATCTGAAATCCATAGAAACGTCGGAGCGGCACAGAGGGCAGTTAGGAGCGAGGTGAGTGAAAGCCGAGCGTGAAATCACCTCAATAAATCCTACTGTTTACCGTTGATGACACCCATGTATCTCATTCATCAGTCTGAATCCATCACTTGTTGTAAAATATGTCTGGGCCTGATGATGAAGCTGCTAATGTTTGGAGCAACAATAACCTTGTGTGACTGAGTGATTGAGTGCGAGCTGTGTTCTCTCATGGTTACAGGTCGCCGGGCTCACTCCCTTCTGAATCGCATTTTGTTTCGGACCAAACATTCTCTCCAGACACTAAAACTGACACTGATGTGATCCTGAATAAGTTCCTCTCTTTCCTTACGAGACCTCGCTCGAGCTGACAAACCTATTGATTTCGCAGCGATGCCCAGTTTTTCCCTCAAAGGATGTTTTTTTTTTACAAAAGGCTCGTGAAATTGAGGTGTGACCGTCAAGATTCTTCTATCGGAGCCGGAATCCGTGGAGGAGCAGTCGCTGTTGTAGCTGTTTCCACTGTAAACATCCTTTCACACGACAGCCTGTGTGGGTGTCGCGTTGCCAGATCCTCCAGCGCCGCTCTTGTCCTTGTGTCACAACTCTCATTAGAAATATGCTGGATTTGTGTCTACGCGCATTTTGTCGCCGAAATCCGGTGTGACTGTCGGTAACCCTCGCAGACGGATGAGTGGCGCAGTGTGTAATACCGTCTGTAACGTCATACGATTACAAATCTTTATGAGAATACTAAATGCTCAGTATGAGACGGAAGATCCTGCGGCAGAATCTTGAGACCCTTAAGGGGTCGGAGAAATGAGACGGTCTTCTTCGTTTACTCACCGTGTTTGTGTCTCCATGAGGACACACGACAGCTGATGTTACACTTTGTCATTGTTTACTTTGAGCCAGACCTTGAGATTGCCAGTTATAATTGGACACACACACACAAGTTGGTGATTGATGGAGAGAGAGGAGAGAGAGCACAGCTTATATTCTATCTCTATTGTACCTCTACCTCTACCACACAAACCATGATACTTCCATACGCCATATAAATAGGAATATTTACAGCAAACAAATGGGACCCTGTACAGCTCTTAATCACCAAGTCCCAATAGTCCCCTCTTATTCAATCAACACACACTTCTTATATCTTATCAGTCCTGTGTTTCCACTACGATCATTTTGCAGCGGCGGCCCAGTAACCTTGTTATTAGGACCTGAAGAGGACTTGAAGTTTACTTTGGGCTTGTTTGATTCGCTCGAGAGTTTACAAGACACGTATTTAAACACATTGGAAAAACAGTCCAACATTTAGCACTTGGTCTGCCTGGAGTGAAATCTATGCAGAGACTATGCAGTCCCCCAATACAACAGATTATTATAATTAATATCCATAGGAAATTCATGAAAATGTATCTCATAATGTTAAAGAAACTGGAAAAATTATCCTGGATCCGCCCCCTGAGGCAGATCTGCAACAAAATGTAACACGTCCCACAATGTTATAGAAAGTGATTCAAAAAAATTCCTGAACATTTTTTTGTTTTGATACACACCAACATTTAAGTGGTACCTTCTTAACCCATGGGTTAAGAAGGTACCATAATACCATAATCCTGCTGACAAATAAACAAGCCTAAAAGGTGTTGGCGCAGGTAATAAGTCCAGGCAGAATCTTCCTTCCATTAGGGAAAAATACTGCCTAACAAAAAGTCACACTCTTGTAAATATGAACCGTTTCTAACGTACACCAGTTCAAAGTATGACAGCTCCCTTCATTAACTTGATAATATGTAAATTTTACCACCAGTTATCTACCAGATAACGGTTGCAGTTTAGTTTCTGAACCAAAATATCATAAAGTGCCACTGAGAAGAAAAGCCCACGACTCACTCTCTAACAGTCTGTTCCACAATGATCACACACACCGCTGTGTTCCTTCATGCGAACGACGGAGAGAATCTAAAAATCTGAGGTGCAGGAAAATGAAAATGTAGCGTACATTGTAATGCCCCCCCACCCCAACACACACTCCCGTTCCCCAGCTAATAACTACACTGAATGTGCTTTCTCCGGGGAGTCTTTCTAACCTTTACCCCTCCCTAAATAATAGCTCTATTGCCAGCTAGTTCCAACTCTGTAATCTAAATATAATTGGAGGGGGAGCACCACTTCCTTAGCAGGGAATACTGTCGGAGTCTTTATAGCTGGTATCTTCAAATTAAACCCTCCCTGCTGCACACTGCATCTGATCAGCGCACGGCCTCAGAAGAAAGCCCGCGCTCCCGCAGCTGTGATATCGTCGGCGGGATCTTGTCACATTACTCTTATTGTGCACGGCCGCCGGCATCCCACTATCACCTGCATTAATAATATGCATCGTGGAGTTTGTGCAAGTGGATGATAGCTGCACGGTAACAGTCAGAGCTGATATTTAATTGCATCAGGAGACATGATATTCAGAGTTCTCACTCAGGAATTGATGCATTTAGATCAGTAATAATTCAAGCTCCCTGCCACCACTTCTTGAGAGTTAATTCCCTTCATGTACCTGCTGATTCCTTCTCCTTTCACAAGGGTGGTGTTAATGAAACACACCAAAACTATGAGGAAATTCTTTTTTGTAACACCCAGGAAGCTTCTCTTGGATTGTAGGACTGCATTTTGCTCTGGCCAGAACACAAAAGCCTGACATTTCAGGATCGAAATAGTCATCATAGCACCACAGCTGTAACCATGTGAAGGCACTGGGTTCATGAATAGCTCCATGCCGAGCTCGAGACAACAGCTATGGGAATGGGAATAGTTAGAGGACCAAATAGCAAACGCAACTCTGTGTCCCACTGATGAAAGACCTTTGAATCATTACAGTGTGGCTGCTGTCATTTCATTAGCAGCCTGTCTTCCCTTTGCACAGATACACCTGTAAGGAAAGCCACGCAGAGTGTGTTACTTTTAAGACATTATCGTCTCGAATTGCACTCAGCGGAGCGTATACCTCCAGCGAAGCCTCTTCGATTCAATCAAGCTGCACCAAATTGAACACACTTATAGAAATCAGTCCCCTAAATATGCCTGATTTTTAAAAGGTTCAAGAACTAGTCCCTGGGAAACACCAATGGGATATTCCCCGACTCACACAGCATCCTTCCACCAAGTCTTCCGGTAATCAGTCCGGTTGTTTTTGTGAAATCTTGCTTACACACAAACAAACTAAAAAATGCACAGGGGTGAAAACATAACCTCCTTGGCGGGAGACTAGAGGAAGGTGTAAAGAGGGTAATGGGGTTTTCAGTCATCGTGCAGGTGTGAATTACTGTTTACTGCGTGTGTGTGTTTCCCGAAACTATCGAGTTGTCACTTCTATTGCAGGCATCGCTACACATGCACATGTGGCCCCATCAAAACAAGCCACAACAAGGCCATCCAATCTGCTGGACGCTTTCCATCATGTACCTAAACACATAAGCTACAATTTCCCCCTCAACCAGCTCCCTGCTCGGTGCGGAATCGATGGCTGTCGTGACTTTTCCTCTGCTGTTAGCATTGACATTTGTTGGCCCTTTTGCTTCCTTTGTCATTTCCTCTGGGGAGTTTACCGATGTGGGAGACAGAGCGAGTGAGGGAAGAAGAATAGACAGATAACAGAGGAGGATGGGGAATGAGCCATTTTTTTTCTTTTTCTATGAAATACATATTTTTTCTCTTACCTGGTTTGAAAAGAAGCCAGCGAGGTGGGGGACACACATGTGGAAGAAAAAAAGGTTTCTGTTAAGAATAGGTTTATAAATGCAGGAATACATTTTTAAAAAACATAGGAACATGGTCAAAATGCATTCAGTTTTGTTACATTTGTTTTCTCTCTTGAAAGTTGCATGGGCAGCTGAACACTGGAAACAGCAATCCTGTGAAAGATCAAGCCCGGCGTTTTCAGCTCTCTCTCTTTTCGCTTGTTGCTCTCTCTCGCTCAGTTCCTGTCTCTCTCTCTCTCAGATACTTTCAAACGCACAGATAAGTAACTGGGAACGGCCTCGTACCTCGCACGTATTCTTGAACAGATAACGCTCTGCAGAAGCTCTCCTCCAACAAAATATCTCCATGTCCTCTGGCACAAACAAGCCGGCACCAAAACAGCAGAAAGTGCCCGTGTGAATTATGTATAGCGGCGATTTTCAAAATTCCAGCACAGTGTGCGTACTGTATTGTTACTTTCTATCATGACAGATTTTTTCGGGGGTGCCCCATTAGCTGGCACCGGACAGATTGTGATTTACATTGTGCAGCCATGCAGCACTACTCTCAGGCCTGGACAGAGGGCTAATGGAGGCACACACGGCTTTTATTAGCTGTGAAATCCAATGGCATCAAATATTAAACACTTCATTACGGAGGACTGCTCGTCTTGTTCCACAGCACAGCCACTTAAACCTACAACAGCCACGGGAAAATAAAGAGAAAAGGAATATGCGATGACAGCCATAATTACTGGAAATCTATTTCATAAGATGTGTTTGTGATGGGAAATTGCCGTGTGTGTGTGTGTTTGTACTGTACATGTGCGTATGGGTGCATGCTAAAATGTGGTTGCACTCAGCAGCATGTCAGCAAACATAATGTTGTGCGTTAATAATTAATCCCTCTATATCAAAACAACAATAGTTTTCTCAGCGGACACAGAGGAGAGTGTGTTTAATAAAATGAAATGTTCCCATTACATCTGACATCAAAGCCTGTTGAACTCTAACTCGGCAGCTTATGCCAACAGTGGGCAGTGGTGAGGAGAGAGAAAGGAAGGAGAAAGAGAGGAGGCGGCTCGCAGAGAGAGAGATAGATAGAGAGATAGATATAGAGAGATATAGAGAAGAATGGACAGACAACCAGAGAATGACACAGGGAATTGGAGAAGAACCAGACAGGCGGTCGTCACAGCGCATGAGTGACAGCCTCAGCGACGACCTCTGAATGATTCATCCCCGGACATGCTTCTGTCTATCAGAGCATCAGGAGCCATTAGCATCAGAGGAAGCAGCGAGTGGAGCCTGGTCTCGTCTGCCATTACTTAAAAGCTGACCCTCGGGACGGAGGGACAGAAACGTTGCCTCACTACCAAAGCCTGTCCTGTCCTGTCCTGTCCTGTCCTCCAGTACTGTACGCGCACAATTCTCCGAGGAACACTTAACGGCCTCAGTGCGTAATTTTTGTTTCCTCATACAAAGGATCAAAACCTTCGCAGCACACAACTTTAATCAATTGTAATCCGGTCCACCTTGACCGTTGTATCATAGAGCCTGAGGAGCCGTTTTTCACTCTAAAAAGCACCGGGGCCGCACGCTGACTCCCGAGTGTGATTGTTATTCATGGAGGTTTGTTTCCAGCACCTCTTGTTTGTGTGCTACAGCAGGGGTTAAGGCTCACTCCGAAAAACAGCACAAAGAGTTTCACTTTGCTCGCACCGAGAAGGAAGCTGGCGTGCAATTACTGCAGTTGTTTTATTCATTAATGCACTTTGTTTTATTGAAAATAATTTTAAGCGCTTTGGCCTTTTAGTCTCAACCGAAAGTGCAGCAAACTGTGCCAAGATTGAGATCGCAACCCCGGCAGCTGCGGAGTAGGCCGTCGAAAACCCACTTTTCCGTAAATGTACAAATGAAGGAGAGCGGCACGAGAGAAAACAAGAGCTGAAATCTCAGTCTCAGATTCTAGAGACAACACAATCACAGTTAGGTTTGTTCATAAACCTGCCATTAAAATAAAGATTGCAGAGATTTATCGGCCTAACGTCGGTATTGGCCCAATGTTTGCCTTGTTTACCGTCTTCGGCCGGTCTCCACAAATAAGATAACGTTCACTGATGGCAGAGGCCAGTGTTGATTTGTTGTGTTTGCAGAGTGATATCAAGATATTGACCGGCACATACTGATTTTATATTTTATCATTTAGGGTCACATCGCTTCTCTGTCCTCTGGTCCGCCTCGGTCCACTCACACACATGCACAAACACCCATAAACACACACACACACCCTGATGTCCCCAAAGGAACTCTATAACACAAACACAAACACACACACACACACACACACACACACACACACACACACACACACACACACACACACACACACACAGCCAGAGCAAAGAGGCTGCTGTGGACACAGGGAGCCAGGTAGAGTGAAGATAACATGAGTTGAAGACAGAGACGCTCGTTACCGTCATTGTCTTTAAGTACGTTTCACAGGACCACGACAAACTGGTTACACAGGCTAGAAGCATGTCCTTAGAAAAAGCTAGAATTTAAATTAATTTAGACTTACATCCTAAATTCAGGCAAACTTCTTGTGAAGGTACCACCTGAAGTACATCATCAGCAGAGGGATGGAGGACAGAGGACAGGAAGAAGGACCGACTGATATCTGTGTTCCTCAGTCTCTTCAAACTTCACTCAGCATTTTGATGTCAGGAAAATTCTTTATTTTAATGACCTTTTGGTTTCATTGAAATTTACTTCACTGTTTTAAGTATTATTTTTGCCATATTTATGCAAGTTTTATTTATTTTTTATTTCAAATCCTTCTGAATGTATTCTTTGAAAATACTTCTTTAATAATCAAAATAACTAACAGGCTTTTGAAACAATCATTTCTCAAAAAAAACAATCTTTGTCATGTGAGACGGTGACATTGAAGGTTGTTTGGTAATTTATAATCAAACGTGTGCTCTTTCAAACTTAGTGAATTCAGGACTTTAAAAGTTTTAATTTAATGTTTTTCTGTTTCAATGGCAAAAGGGGAAACAAATAACAGAAATAAACAAACAGCAGTATCAGCTCAGAATTTTACAATCAGTGCAAATTCCTAATTAAAACTGTAATAGGAACACAAGCATTACGTCCCCAGGGCAAAGGAGAGATGGAAACACTTGAGATCAGAAGTGATGAGAGGAGAACAGGAGTTAGGTTCGGATGGATCCAGAAAGGACAAAATCCAAGTTGATCGTTGTCCCAGAAGCCTGAGTTTGAACCCGACCCTGCAGTGAAAGTGGCAGATTCAGTCGCGGTGCAAATGAAAGATGGGGTTAAGCAGAAGGAGAAAGTATTTAGGATTGAATTAGCTCTGTCTCTCCTTGTTAGAGCGGTCCCGGGCTGACAGGTGCAAGGGAAGAGAGGGAGGCTGCCGGCCACATGCAACAATATCAGGTGGGAGAGCAGAGATGATATCTGAAGAGGCTTGTTTACAACCATCAGCGTCCCTGATTGAATTACACTGACAAGTCTGCAACATATCAACCAGAGCAGCCCCACTAAAGGTATCTCACTGCCCCACATGACAAATTAATTGTTTTTAACTTCTCTCAGGTCATGCCCTTGAATCCCAGAAATCACCAGACCCCGACCTTTGACACAAACCCAAAAAGGAAAAGAAGCTAGTTCTCAGTTCTGTCACAGCTCTACTTTAAAGGAGGTCAAACTTTCCTCACCTGAGCTGAGCCGAGAGGGAAGAGACCTGATGCCAAAAGTCACTGGCACAGTTTGAACATTTTAACACTTAATCACTTAATTCTGAAGTGGACTACATATGGACAATCGGACCTATAACCTGGGGAGGTAGTGGATTATGACGGTGCACTTCAATGAACAATTCGGACGGAGCCAATAATGAAGTCATAAACAAGCTTCATCCCCTGCCCCTCAGATCGGTGAGGAGCAAGCAGAGATAGCAACCATTGATTTTCTCCACGGCCCTGGATGTTCCGTGGATCTTTTTCTGCAGACTGCCAACTGGGTGCATCAATACCGACGTGCCTTGCTTAACCAATGGCACCCTTCAAAAAAGGGGGGAGGAGGCACGAAGCCGGGGTCAGCCTAGAAGTCGTTACCGGGCCCGGTTTGCAGTCGATGAGAAAAAATTGTGTCTTCGAGCTGATAAAAATTGTGTATATGTGCTTATTGGAAAGAAGTTAGAGACATTGACAGAGACGTCATGAACGAAGTGTCAGATTTGATAGAGAACATGTTTTTCTGTGGGAGGCTGGTGATCTAGATGATCCTCTCACCTATTGTGGAATTTGGAAACACAACCCAACTGGAAAAACTCTTCTAACTAATAAAAATGCAGTGATTTGTATTTACAAGTAAAAAAACAAAATATGTCCCACAATGGACACAATAGGTTTCTGTTAAATTCTGAACGTAAACACAACTTTTGTTCTATTTTAAAAACGCCGCAGGGCATGCGCCTTTATTTTGAAAGTCAGTTATTGTAGATATATAAAAGAATTGTAGCTACAAATCAATTTAAGTATTATTGTCCTTGGAAATCCTTAATCATATTTTCTATTTTTCTTTCTTGATATTGTCCTGCTCAATAGTGACTTGTTATTGTGTGTGTGTGTGTGTGTGTGTGTGTGTGTGTGTGTGTGTAGGTGGCTTTAGTGTCTCCAGCTGTGCCGATGAGACCATGGACATCTTCCATTAGATCCCTAATAAAGCTCAACCAGGTAAAACAGTGCTGCCTAATCAACCCTGTCACTAAACACATCACCGCCGCTGTTTACACTTTCAATTAGCCTAAGCTATGTGCGTGTGCATGTGTGTAGATCGGAACCAATCACCTGTGCAGGTCGCGGCATGCGTGGTGCTCACAGGGTAATCATGGGACTGTCGGTGACATGCCAGCTCTGATGGGCATCTACCATTAATATTTATAGAGCTTTAAATCAGCCCCACACTGAGCCCTTTGACAGCAATCACCCCGGTGCTTTGTTTTTTTTAATATCCACATCCAGATCAATTCTGATTAGCATATCAAGCCCCTGGTGGAGCCAAGCACACGTGCAAAGTTCTGCTTGTGCTCAGAGATGAAGAGAGCCAGAGAGGGGAGAGTGTGTGTGTGTGTGTGTGTGTGTGTGTGTGTGTGTGTGTGTGTGTGTGTGTGTGTGTGTGTGTGTGTGTGTGTGTGTGTGTGTGTGTCTGTGTGTGTGTGTGTGTGTGTGTGTATGTGGGGGGAGAGTAAAACGCAATTAACGCCCAGTTAATCCAGAAAATGAAATGTTTGCCATCCAACAACCAAAGTGGAGAGAAATTGACGTCTTCTTCTTAAATGAAAACAATGGCGGTGACACTGCGGGGACTTGAAATAAGGATGAAGAGCCGGAGCAAACCATGAAACGCCAGCGGAGCAGTCACACGGCGAGTCACATGCCGGCAGGAGACGCAGATGTAAAAAGACCGAGACAAAAGTACCTGGGTAGGAATTTGCATGTCCGTATTGTTGATATGAGAAGTGACATTTTCTGGCATTAGGAGGTAAGCTTCCTGGGGCTCCTGCGAGCTCGCTCTCTCCTCTACCACCGCGGCGCTGCCATTTTATAAACCTTTGTGTGGACTGAGCTGCTTTTGTCTTCTCCAAAAAGACAAACCAATCTGCTTATCTCCAAATCCAGAGGGAGCGCAGGCGTTTGTTTCTGCAGATCGAAATAATACGCAGGAGAGGATAGTAACCTTCGGAACGAGTTGAGCGGGTGGGAGGAGGCAGATTATGTGACAACGTGTGTGCGTGTCTGTGTGTGAGTGTGTGTCTCTGCATCTGCGTTACCGAGTGTGTTTATGTGCAAGAGAAAGCCTCTGCCGGCCTTGAGGCGCCCCCACAGATGTTCATTTGTAGTGACAGCAAGGTTTGTTCTCTCTGTGTTCCCATTTATCACACTGAGCTGATTGTATGGCTGCGGCCAGATCCCACGGAGAGGACACAATCACCGCCACGACAGATATGCGTGAGTAAGCAATACAGCTCTATGAATCTACAGACATAATCTATCAGCCTGGATCAGCAGTCCTCACTGAGAGGAACCAACACACAAGCAGAGAGGGGGCTCCCGACCACGTCCTGGATATGGAACGTTAATTTGCTCCTTTTTTACGATGCATTATTGATGAGGGATGCACTGAAAGGTTTGAGATAAACCTTCAAAAGAGAAAAAAGGATCATTCTCGTTCCCCAGGGCTCCACATGTGGAAAAGTCATCTGAAAAACAAACAAATGATAGACACGTGCTGGTATCCTAGAAGAAAGGAGGATCGGGCTGGAAGGAGTGGGTAGGAGCGACTCCTATGGGGAACGAAATGCTCTTTGCGGCTTTAGTGAAAATAATGACTCACCAAATGGAGCACTTTAAGGAAATTCACACTCAACTCTCTTGGCTCCCTTCCTCTTCCATTCTCTCTCTCTCTCTCTCTCTCTCTCTCTCTCTCTCTCTCTCTCTCTCTCTCTCTCTCTCTCTCCATCTCTCTCTCTATATTTCTGTCATCTCCACTTCCCTCTCGCTGCTCGCTCCCCTCTCACATTGTCTCTTTGCCTCCCATCAGGAAAATCACAAGGCTCCAAAAAAACGACTCTCATCGCTCACAGTCTCGAGTCTGGATTCTGCTCACTCCTTTGCACCTGCATATACACGGGTAGAGATAGGTGGCGTACACCTGCAGATCCCCAGTGTGAGTCCTGACCTTTTCACATGAGTCATGTTTCCCATAAATATCTTCTTTTGTGTACTTGCTTTTCAAAGTGTCTATACGTGTACTTGTCTCTTTCTGTGTTGTGTGTGTGTGTGTGCGTGTGTGTGTCTCTATCTCTCTGTGTTTCGCTGAAGAGTTGACCTTTCCATCCCTGCTTTGTCCCAGATTAGAACTGACACCACCCTCTGCTACAGACCAAACTGATACACACACTGACACCAACACACAGACACACACACAGACACACAGACACAAACACTTGCAGGGTAAAAAGTCATGCATGCAGACACATTCAGGCCGGTGTTGACAGGTGAAAATCTCTAAAATGTCACATGTTTAGGACCTCTATCTAAACCTGATTAAAAACACCTTTTGACATTTAAACATTTCCAAAATAGGATTCATAGAAGGCTGGATCATTTTCTCAACTCACAGACAAACGTGTGAGGGTTCACAGACTCTATCCGCCTGGCTAGTGAATCCTTTGGATCTTTATTTACGGTCTATGCTCAATATGTGTAAATGTCAATTTCATGTTGGTGCTAGAGTAAAAAGTCGTAGTTGTCCTGAGGGTGATGTGAAAACACACAAAGAGACACCATGGTTAATAGCACTTAAGAAAAACAGTCAGTAAACGTTATCCTCTGGAGACCATGAAAGTCTGTACAATAAGTGTATGTCAGTCCTTTCGATAGTTGAAGGGATTTTTCAGTTTGGACAAAAAGTAGATGGCCATTTATTCACATTTATTAAAATGTATACCTCAAGTAGCAGCTTAAAAACATAGAAATCCCAAATGCAGATACATGTGATTTTCACTGGGCAACAACAATGTATAGACTGACTTGTCATGTGGTCGAAGCAGATAATCACACAGACTCACAATCCAGACACACAACCTACAAGTTGGAGTGAACAACAGCAACACATGCAAGCCAACAGGATTCCACCAGTTTGACCCCAAAAGTTACCAGTGAGTCACTCTACTCGCTCACCAGGGTGAGGATCTGTGTGGGGCTGCTGGTGGATGTGGCTCCGTCTCACTGGGAGAAAAACCAGAGAATTAAGCTCAGGCTGAGCTGAGCAACACTTCATTTCACTGATGGCTGAGCAGCCTCTCAGCCACGGCCGCTAGGGGTTGAGCTCACTTACCTGGATAGAAAGTGCATTTGTGTCTGAGTGTGAACGTGCACGCACCAATCTATTCATCTGTATCCATCACTCGTCGAGTGCGTGGTAGTGCTCTATCTTTCCATCTGTATACATGAGAATACACATGTGTGTGTGAGTGTGTATGTGTGGGATGGATACTTCTCTCCGTAGTGACCGTAACCCGGTGACTAGCTGCATGGACGATGGGTTCTGAGGCCGGGTCATTTAACCTGAGCACTGACCCTCATCGCTCACTGCGCTGGTGACGGGACGGGACACAAGGAAGTCAACACCTCTCGGTCGCACAAGGTTCGGGGCACAGCCTGCGTTGCCATCAGGTAGACATGTGTGTGTGTGTGTGTGTTTTTTTAATTTATTTATTTATTTCATGTACATGCATGGTGAAGAAGACACAGAGACGGAGAATTATGATGAAGAACAGGCACTTCTGAGAGATTCTTGCTCGCACGTGCACACGTGTGTATATCTCAGACACATGAGCTCGCCACTTCAATAGAGAACTTGTGTACATGCTTCAAAAAAAGCCACCATTCATATTACATTTCTATAGAAACATACAAGGACGAAATTCTAAAGTTGCATCAACACATGCAGTACAATCCAAGCAATTTTCTGATAATTGTGTATACAGATTTAATTGAACCCCTAATAATAGGATTTTTCTTAACTTATATATCAACTTTTTTCCATCAACATTTTTTCTATTTATTTTGTATCTCTATGTTTTTATTGGGATGTTTTAAAGCTGGAATGTATCTATATCATACGTCTAATAGGGACACACTGTGTCTGAGTGACCTCAAATAAATATTTTCTTTTTACATTTCAGCTTATAACATATATAAAAAAATATGGGCTGCATCTGATCTGAACTATCTGCGATGACCGATGTATTACACCAGTTGATTTAATGGTGCAACTCCAAATCGCTATTCACAGGCCTGGATCCCAACATGCACTGGGTGAAAGGCGAGGAAACACCACAGAGAGGTTTGCCAGTTACTCGTAGCAACATTCACACTCAAGAGTGACACTCACAGTTAAATTTAGTCTCCACTTTACTTAAGCTGAATTTCTTTCCACTCCAAAAAGGAAACAGGAGCATGGGAGAGAGTCACACAGCCACAGGGGGGATGGGGAGCCTTTAAAACCTCACATATAAATAGAGCCGAGCTGGGTTTCGACCACAGAACCTTCTTTGTAGTATGCTTTATTTTTTTTAATGGCCCTGCACTGGAATGCCACATGCCACAAGCAGCGGCACACAGATATATCACACATCTCTACAGACATAACATTGTAGATGCCACTGGTTACATTGCTCAGCCACAGCCTGCAGAGAGAAAAATGATTCTCTACAGCCAAGGGAGCAAATGGGAAAAAAGGCATATGAATGAAAATGAGAAAGGATCACAATAGAGAGAGTGGAGAGAGTGCAGCCTGATGGGTTGACACTCCATGAACTCTTATTGTCGATATGTGAGCAGACGCTGAGAATAAACCTGTTTTTTTTTGGCGACTGTCTTCAGGAAAGATCCATATGGGGAGACGCATTAAAACAGCTTGGCATTGTGCAAAAGAGCCAGAAGACAGAAGGGGGTTAGAAGTGGCAAACAGCTCATATCTGCCTAAAGAAGAGGTGAAGATCTGTTACTAAATACATTCAAAGGGCCAGATGGTTTACTGCACAGTGATCTGACACCAGAGGGGAGGTGTTTCTATTTCTTGTTTTACCATTGCTTTGTGTGAACTATTTTTATTTTGCATTTGCTGGGCGGAATGGTATTGTCGGGCAACCAACTGTATCTGCTTCCTGTGCTATTCAAGAATTGAGAGCATGATATTACTTAGCTAACGACTGTTTCATATGATTGTGTTAGGACACGACTAACGCAGGAAGCACAGGTTTTAAAAACAGGGGGGGGGGGATGGTGTGACTGATGAGGAGCTCTTATAAACATGCTGATTCATTCCTCTGCCAGCGCTTGGAAGCTCTTCCTTTGGGAAAGAGGGGTCAAACGCATTAGCTCCGTGCATTGAGCGAGTGCAGCGCTTTCTAGAGAAGTGCTGGTGCGAGTCTGTCAGGGAGGCTTCACCCCCCCGACGCTCAGGGCCGAGTGACAGAGCTCAAACGAGCAAACTGAGCTCTGAGCCGACGTCACCTTTATTGGAAAACAATGCATTTCATGAACCCGGGCGTCACACGGCACACGTGTGGCGTTCAGGGCTGCAACGAACAAACAAAAGGCCGAATTTAATCATTTGAGGTTATAAAACAAAATTGAATTCTACAGGGGTGTCGAAATTTATTTTTTTTAATCACAACAGAACTTTAATCTCATGTGCGCTTGGTACTGGGATATTTAGAGTTAATAAACTTTTCATATTACTTTTTATGTTTCATGCATTTTTCAGAAATCCCCACGGCCCCCTATCAAAGGGCCTGGAGGTCTTACTAATCAGAGCCCAGCTTTTTATGAACACATCAATATTAGTACAGAAAAAACAGAAGCATGGATTAAGAAAAACTTTTAACGCCTGCTGATTCAAGTGATTTTGTGGTCTGGTGTAATTAACGGAAGGGATGGTAGTTTATATTGCATGTTAACATTCCCCCTAGGAGCCTGCATGAGTCACAGAATCAATGGCGAGTTCCCCGGGGCTAGTAACATGGTGTAATTAAGTCCAAACACTTGGACAAACGGATACACACACGCTCACACACTCACACACTCTCACACACACAACTAAGTTTTACATCTTCCCATTTTAATTTGCACGTACCAAAACTAAGTGCACGAACCTTCTGTATGATCTTTGCTCTACCAATCATATCATTCCACGCCTGCATGACCTCAGACTGTGTTCTGTGTTGTGTTATTGCGTTATTACAACAAGTACATAAATTGTTAATGAGACACAATCTAAGAGGAGGAGAAGTCCTGGATTCTACTTTGTATGAAGATCAGGATCAGGCTGTAATATTATTATTGATTAATAAATGGGTGGATTGTTTACTGTCCCTATATGACTCCCTAACATATAGTAGCTGTATGGAATAAACCTTTAGAATTTGCATTTTTGATTTGATTTTCCTCACGGATAACAGATGCTTGTTAACCAACCATTTACTGTTAAACTGACAAGAATAAAACGCTGTGTTTAGAGTGAACAAGTGTCTGTGAAGCCACCACAACATTTATTATAACAAGTGGGATATGTGGGATTTTCCAACGTGCAAACACCAGCATGAACAATAGAGGATTCACACATCATAACACACCTGCAGCTGCGGAGCACAACAGAACCAAATAGACCAAAAGACCTACACTGTGTTTCCCATTAATTATCTACACTCTGGTGGCCCGCTATAGTCTCATTGTTTCATAATGACCCCAAATTTATCTTACACTTGGCTGAGGTGGAGAAAACCTGCTCAAATAGCACAGGTGTCCCAGGAACACAGAGATAGAGCTTAAATACAGAATAATTAAAAAAGCTGTTTAACAGTAACAATTAGTCAAAATATGTTTTTGTTAGTTCATGATTAAATAGATAATTATGACGATTCCTATTCCAAAACATAAAAAACGAATTAGAATTTGCATCACTCGCAATAAAGAGCAAGATTCACAGGTCACAGGTAGGGTTGCAAAATTCCCATGGAATATTCAAAGTTGGTAACTTTCCATGGGAATTAACGGGAATTAACGGGAATATATGTGAATATACAGGAATTACCGGGAATTAACGGGAAATGTTGTGGGTAATTTATATTAACTGTATTTACCTTGTCATATAAAGACATAAATATAAACATTTTGTTTTGTCATAGGCTGATTTGAGCCCTGAGGAAACTTTGGGCACTTGACTATATGCTTCTACATCGTTGTGTCATTCTTAACATAGGTCTTTGCACAGTATTTGCAAATGTACACAGCCTTTCCTTCTACATTGGATGGGATGAAATGTCTCCACACATGAGGTGCACGTGGCATTGTTCTGTAGAATAAGATGAGAAAAAAGTTTGTAAAAAAACACTAATGCAGTGCCAGAGATATAAATAGTTAGCCAAACAATTGGAATCCTCTGTAAAAATATTTTACAATTGATGGATAAATGAATGGAAATAGGCTAGATGAACAGAATCAATCAGCATGCTAATATATCTTCCCCAGTAATATCATCGAAACTTACCTGACTAGTCCTGCACACTACAGCAGGCCTCAATAGCCCTATCACAGGTGAAATAAATAATTCTAAAATGATCTCCATTTCCAGGGCAGTCAAACCTAAATATCTCCAGCCGACCAGACACTTGAATCAGGAGTAATCGCCGCATTAAACGCACACTCCAGAGCCAGCCTTCCGCACCGAGCCCCCCCGAGCAGGGAGCGGTGTCACTGCTGAAAAACTATCCCAAGAACAACAGTGTAAATACAGATCTCATTTATTACATCTTATTCAAATGTGTCATTATGCCCGACGGGCCGCCGTTAGCTGCAGCGTCTACTGCTGAGAGGAGAACAGAAACTCACACTAGATTGGATATTGCTCTCTGAACGGCTCTCTGGAGTCGAGCCGGGGCCGTTCCCGGTGCGGAGGATTGATTGAAATTGCACAAGCGTGTCGTCTTCTTTGTTTTTAGTTACACGTGTTTGTCGTTAAGTTGCATGTGTGTGTGTGTGTGTGTGTTGGTGGACACAGGGCGAGGTATGGGGTTGTGGCTCAGAATCACTAATATTTCCATCACCGCATCTGTGAGCTCCTTAAAAAACATGACAGGCTCAGATGAGGTCACGGTGCTAAACTTCATGTCACTTCCCATTTCCCATGTAACAGGTCTGTGGGCAACGTTATCACAAGGCCCGCGGAGCTGAAACGAACTCGTATTATCAGCTGGCGAAAATGATTTTGGAAATTGCCTTTTATTATTAGAAACACTCCATTACTTTCAGGTATAAATACATTAACTGCCCAGTGAAAGGCGCTAATGTTTCCCTGCCTCCTCCTCCTCTGGCTCCCGTCCCTCCGCCCCTGCCCCCCCCAAACGGAGGCCTCTTCCCGCCAATGCCTCCCAAAATATGGTGTGCGTGCAAAATTTACTGGATGCCTTGACACCCCAGTGCCTTGGCTGGCTCGGTGGCTAAATGGAAAGGTATGAAATTAAACAAATTAATTCTGCTCTTTGACTGGCTGACAGCCTTGGTGCCTGTCACTGCTGCTTAGTGTGATGCTAAGGGAGGGTGGGGAGTGGGGAGAGGAGGTGTAGGAGGAGGAGGAGAGAGGCCAGTGGTGGAGAAGCCAAGCCTGGACGTCTAATGCTCAGCGGGCCTGAGGGACACCGAATGGGCACGGAAGGGAGAGGACAAATGCTGGGGAAACGACTGAAAGACAAGAGAGAGGGATGAAGACCGAAGAAGAAGAAGACAAAAAGGAAAGGAGACAGAGAGAATAGAGGGAAGAGGTAACAAAATACACGGGGGGGGGCCTTCAAAGTGTTGGAGCAGTTGAAATTTATTGCGAATAACTGCTCCTGATGCTCCGCCGTTTCAATTTCACACAACACAATCCACAGCTCTGGAGCAAATGTGTCCCTGTCAGCATCACTTAGGCTTCTGCTGCTCTCGGTCTCACACATCCAGGCCCCCCCCCCCCTTCCTCCTCTTCCCTCACCTTCACTCCCTCGTCTCCCTCGTCTCTCTCGTCTCTCTCTCTCTCTCTCTCTCTCTCTCTCTCTCTCTCTCTCTCTCTCTCTCTCTCTCTCTCTCTTCCACACACTTCCCTCACCTCATCCCCTCCCATCTCTTTTTACTGCCTGGGTGCCAGACGAACTTAGCCCCGCCCACAACATTTTCGGTCGGGAAGTTCGGTCTGGAGTCGCTCCGTTGGGGAGAAACTATCCTGTTCGGACCAATCAAATTGTCAGGGCGGGCCTTATACGATGATGGACAGATGATCAACAGTAACACAATCAACTGCGTCATCAAAGAGCGCTTGGGTTGACTTTGTTTTCCACAAACATGCCTGCTGCTGGAGAGCTGAGATGTGTAGATGCTGCCATTGAGTCTGTTTTAGGAGACATCGACAGCGCATTAATTTTGAAAGAGGAACAGAGAAACGCGATCAAGGCATTTGTAGATCGAAAAGATGTTTTTGCCGTCCTTCCTATTATATAGGAAGGACAACGTCAGGCTAGGAGAAAAGGGGATAAAGAGGTGAAATATGGTGGAAGCACAGAATGGGAGGAGGAGAAATTAAAGAATCTGAGGAAAAAGTTAACTTTCAAGAAATTATAACGCTTCATTGTAACTTCGAGAGGAAAAAGAAAAAAGAAGATATAGAGAAAAGAGAAGTGTGTGTGGGGGGGTGCAGCATCTTGATTGTGCTCGACAATATTCAAACCACAGTTGGAGCACAAATGAGATGTGCAGCAACCAGAGGTGGCCTATTAAAGAATCTGTGGGACTGAAGGACTTGCCGTTCATTATCGGGCCGACACCGGACTCGCCTCAAATTCGAGGTTCCGACCCGGGACCCTCACTCACCGCCCCCCCCCTTTCCACACCCTCACCAAATCACGTGAAGCATGTTGGAGGGATGTCGAGATGAAGGGATGCGAGAAGAGTTAAGACGAATATTATTCATTTGGGCCAAGTGGTGAATAATTTATCTATAGGATGAAGAGCAGCTCTGGATTCATAATGAGGCAGAGGCCACTGTTTGGGAAGACTTTCATCCTCCGCACTCTAAAGAGCCTTTATCCTGCCATTAAATTTGCCAAAGAAAAAGCTTCTCCGGGAACTTTAACTGTGCGTCTCTGGAACAACTAAGTCAAAGCCGAAGCTCCCCCCCCCCGTCATCGGGATGAGAATCAGCCTCTCGCTATGTCGTGTACGGCACAGCTGGATTAGCCAAGTGTGTGCTTCACCAGCAGCGTCCTGAGTGGCAGGAAGAATCAGTGAGGGAATCAGGCTGAGAGACGAGTGCTGAGCAGCAAAGACAAGGACGCAGAGGAGAGGGAGAACGAGCGAGAGGGAGAGAGAGAGAGAGCTCCACTCAGTCTGCAGTGGTTTGATAAGAGTTATTATTTCATTATCTCTCCCTGGGCCTCGTCCTGAGCTGGCATACACAGGTGCAAGCGCATGCACACACACACACACACACATACACACACACACATACTGTACAAATACACATGCACACATGCTATTTGCACACAGAAGAAGATAGAGAGAGGGGGAGAAGCAGAGAAAGAGAACGGAGATTAAGGACATTTTAATGAGGGGGATGAGGGATAAGGAAAACAGGCCACAGAGCACTTATCACAAGTTAGCACTGAAACTGTGAGGAAAGCAGTTGTTCAACCTTCCACTGCTACACCAGTTATTTCCCCATGATTGATCTCACACACACACACACAGAGACACACACACACACACAGACACATACACTCACACCTGAACTGAACTGTTCACCCTTAATCAACTTTAAGACCCATTTGCTTTATGTCCCTTCAACGTGCACGTGATGGATTCAGACTTTGACACCGAGATATTTTCTCTCTCTTCCTCTTCTTCATTTTTCAAACGAGAGGTCTGGTTTTGCGGCGGTTCCTTGCCCGTCTTTGTCAGCACCGCGAGTAAATGTAATGTTTCACTTCACTCATCAGCTTACTCCACAAGTTTTTGGGGGAGACCTGGATTTAATTCAAAGTGTGCTGGGCTGTTTGATGTTTTGTACCTTCCTCTCAGTGGGATGTTTGTCCCCATTAGAGATTTATCTGTCCTGATGTCTGGCGCCGAGCCGAGCAGAAGCTGCAGGCTCATTTTCTTCAAGCTCCAAACCACAGTCCCTGTCTATAAAGTGCAGTATATCCAAAAAATATACTTACATAAACTACATTCATATATTATACACATGCACAGACAAACTCCTAAGACTTTGTGGGTTTTAATTGCATGTTTTTGAAATACTGTAGTTATATTCCATAGTATGTTGTGGAATATAAATTATGTATCCATCTAATAGCTTCTGTGGTCCTGCAGCTGCTCTTCACTTGCCACAGCTCAATTCCTGCCGGGTCACTTTTACAGTTCCAGTAATTGAGCTGCAACCAGAATCACAGCAAACATCCCATTTCAAGCAGACATGTTCAGAACTCTTATGAAATTGTTGGAATAGGGAAGGTTTTTTAAAATCTCATCTTCTGAATGTAAAGGTCAGCGGTAAAAATAAAATAAAAATGGACGTATCAACATCCTCCCAGTGACCTGCAGCTGACAGACCAGTGACAGGCAAGGACCACACACTGACATGTTCGGTGCATGTCAAAACAAAAGGTAGATGTGGATTCACTGATGCAGTTTAAGAGTTTGTATCTGCACTGACAGGTGTGCACTGGAGTTCAGCACAAGACGTACCACATGCACGTTCAAGTGCGCAAATACACACACACACACACCTGGCTGTGTTCCTTCCACCAACAAATTCATGAATCCCTTTTTTTAAAAGGCAAATACAAAACAAAATACTATTTGCACAAACCAATGTGAGAGCTGAGACAGTTTCACTTCATGGCTGAAAACTTTGGTTTAAGTATTATATAAGCCTAAGTGATGCCGACAGGTGCACATTTGCTCCAGAGCTGTGGATTGTGTTCTTCCCCCCAGGTGAGCTTCTCTGAAAATACAGGGAATATTTTCAAAAGATGCTCCCAGCAACTTTATCTCCTTTTAAAAACCCAGCGGCCTCCGTGTAGGCTGATTTCAGAACTAGTGCACACAACTATTGTCAAAGGGTTTTAACTCTTCACCTTCCTGCCAGGTTGCAGAGTTGTAGATCTCAGGATAAACTTTTTAGAGCTGTGTCGAAGGAAAGCGAAATAGATGGCAAACTCAAGGTGAAGACTCAATTTGTTCACCGACGGGACGAAGAGGGAGGAGAGGAAACAGGTGCCACAGGGTCCCTGGTGGGACGTCAATATTCTAGAACTCAAGTGACTGACGGGATTCAAGCCACAGACATTGACATAAACTGGTGTGACCCAGTCTGTGTCTGTTTTAACTCTTCCTATGCTGTTGTTGTTTTTTGTTTGTTGAGCACAAGACAATTTTCCACTCCTGGTTAACAAAGAAAAACAAATATTACATTTAATAAATGCAAATGCGATGAGCTCTTTCTTTACTGGACAAAGCTCGTCACACAGCTGTCAAAGTAATGTTTGCCTTCCGTGTTTTTCTGTTCCTCACATGTTGTTTATCCGCTTCCAACTCAGAGTGAGATGTGAGGATGAGATGTGAGAGAGGAGGAAACACATTGTGAGATGTGAGACGAGTCTTCCACTCCGGCTTCCTCTGACTCCGTGCCTCTGACTGATGGTGATGATGACCCACAGCTGGAATCATCTGTCAGTGGGTTTGTGTTTGCACAGATAAATGTGATGTGCAGTCGAAACAGTGAGAGTGAACAGTTAAGCCATTCTTTTTTCAGTTGTGTCCACCCACATGAAAAGAAGAAGCCATCTGGAAAAGAAACTGCTGGTGAAGAACACAAGGGTGTGAATATATTTGTTTTTATGGCTCTGGTCATTCACAGATAACTTTTTATTAAAGGGATTTAAGTGGCTCATTATCAGAATGCAAATAAAATGTATTGAAATAATAAGATGCTCCTCAGTATATCCTGGCCAGAGTGTGATAGTGGTCCAGGGTACAGGGAGGGTGCCCTGTAAGATACTGTCAAGGAGGAGCTTTTGGCTGCTGCACACAGATTGCTGCACATTGTGAGGTGAGGACGGTCAGAACAACGGCAGAATCTTTGTAGATCTTTGTGGACCATTCACCAAGCGGGTTCACCTTTAATGAGCGTGCCAAATCTTTAGCAAAACTTGCCATTTTCACCCTGTAGGGGTTCTGGGATGGCTGTTCTGTTTCCCACAGCAAAGGGCGATTTGACAATAATAACACAGGAAGTGGAAGGGGAGGATAAAGCTGCCTACCCAGAGCCTTCACCTGGTGAGTCAGACTATACCTTATATGACCCATCCTGGTATATATCCAATAATAAGACAACAACAGACAGTGGCCATATCTGCTTCCACTCTCAGAGCTCCTCTGGAAAACCTCCAGACTTCTGGCACCTCCAGGAGGGATGAAGGGAATGTGAAAAAAGCCTAAATGATGGTGAACCTGATTAGCTTTTTAATCACAAAAAGGATAATAGATAAAGCCTCTGAAGCACGTCAGCGATGATGTGTGGACTGCTAAATAAGCTCACATGCTGCTCGGCTGATGAGCATACATTAATAGAGTGGAAGGGGCTGGTGAAGCGGGATGGAGGCTGAACTCTCAAAAAAAACAATTGTGCCCGAGAGACACGGTGGTAGTGCGGTCGAGCCGCACACACGGAGTGACGAGTGTGTACGCCAGAGTGTGGGCACTTATGAAGACGAGCATGTTTAAATAACAGAAAAAGAGCAGAGCTGAGTGCAGCCGGCTTGAGTGATACAGTAATGGCTTTGACATTTTTCCGATGCCACTCTCATGCAGCTCGACAAAGTTCCAGGGTTAGAAGCTGAGAAGAGAACAAACTGAAAATGCTTCCTTTGGAGGAAAGAAAAAATATGCGATGCAATTAATTTTTTTTTTTTTTCAAAACGCTGAAGAAGATGAAGAGGAATTGTTGAAACAGTTTTTTGCTCCTTTTAATTCAGCACGAGCTTTACAGGCCCTTTTTATGTTCTCCACAGTGACCCAGCTCCCCCTCTGTGTCCCTGGGGCAGGTTGAGCTCAGGCAAGGGGGGCGGGGGGGGGGGGGGGGGGGGTGGGAGGGGATTGGTGGCACTTGGCAGAAACCATGCGGCCATGCTCAGCCCTTCATACTTCATTAGCGTCTCCTGTTTGCTCTCTAACCTTTCTCTCCATTCCCTCCCATTCCACAGCCACCCCGACATAATTTATCGCCACAATCTCCGGGGGAACTAGCTCCTCCCTCAGGGTTGTCCAACAAAGAAAAAAGGCGTTTGTGTGTAAGAGGAAAAGTGAAAATGTGTGTGTGTGTGTGTGTGTGTGTGTGTGTGTGTGTCTGTGTGTGTCTGTGTGTGTGTGTGTCTGTGTGTGTGTGTGTGCTTACACCCTGCACCTGAGCTGTACAGCAGCACTGCAGCGATGAAGCCAATAAATTCTGTGTTCCCAGGTCCCCTCGTTCATGCCGTGTGCTTTTGAATCCCTCTCTTCCTCGTGTTCATCCCCCCGTCTTGCATGTGCGGTGCCACCTTAAGTCAGAGGTTTCAAAGGCAGGAAGTCGCATCGTTCCCGAGGCGGAGATGCTTGGGACTTCTCACTCTGCTGCTCCGAACTATATGTACTCAAGCCACCACTGCAGTACTGTGGCTTGATTTGCTGGACAAAATTGTTTAAAATACTATAAAGCTTACAGACATGCACTGAACTCCGCAGTTCCTCTGCATTTTTTCCCGGAGGAGATGCACATGTGAACTCAAATGTCAGAGTGAGACGCTCAGTAGTTTCAAAGGACTTTATCCTACTAGCCTCCTAGTATCTAGTCAGAAGAAAATCCAGGAGAAGTCCATATGTGAACACAGCAGGGGATCCCCCCCCGGGATTCATGGCGAGCGAGTGGGGGGGCTGATGACGCTTCTAACATGCAACAGACGCAAACATTTGAAAACAAATATTTTGCAGGGACACACACGTAGAAGACACAGATGAAGAGAGTTTGTGGTAAATATGTCACTTCCTGCCTCTGCACCCGGCTCCTCCCCCTTTCGCGAGAATACCGCAGAGGATTCGATGCAGTTGTGAACGCGTCTGTGCAGAGAACCTCCTGCTGTGCTGCGGATGTGTGAAAGAAACTCTGCGTAAACTCTGCAGCCAATTCCCCGGATTCTACCCAGAGGTCATGTCTAAAAAGGACTACACACGAATGAACACAGATATGAACATAATAAAAGAGGATGAGCACATATGCACCTGCTGGAGTTCTTTTCCAAAGTGGATACTCCAAAACCTACCTGTGCCCTGATAAAAGCACCAGGTGCACACACACTCACACATATATATATATATATATATAAACCAGGATATGAACCAGGAAAAATATGAATAAGTGGTTGAGCATTACACATCAGCCTCTGTGACTCTTTTAGCACCTTTCCACTCGCTCTCATTCTTCCTCCAGCAAACTCATCTTTTACTTTAGTTCCACAGAAAGCCCTCATCTAACCAGAATCATGTGTAAGCAGCTGGAGTATTAGCACCCAGAGAAAGAGCACCACAGCTTATTATGGGCTCACGACACCACGGATCACACAAAGAAATAAGAAATACCCTATCCATTGTATATCTCAAATTGAATGACAGTTTTTGCCACTCCAGAATGAAAATGAAATTCCTCTCCACAAGACGCATTATGTATCTTTTTATGTGATGAAATCACATTTATACCAGCAAATGAGATAGAAACTCACCCATAGTCTCAAACTGATTGGGTCTAATGGAACGGCTTCCTTGACCCAACTGAGCCGGAAAAGGATTATGATTGAATGAGTTCACCTGCTGCTCCTTCAGCTCAGGAAACAAAGGGAAATGTAACACAAGACAGCAAATGCTTTTCCCACAGTTGAAGCATTTGCTGCTAATACAATAAATGTCACATATAACCAAAGCCAGGACCCCTTCCCATGGTACTGAAATGAGAAAGAACGTCAGAGCGACTGGTGGCCACAACGTTCCCAGTGCTTTGAACCATGGGAAAAAGGCTAAAGACGCTAAAGTTCAAACAGCGGTAAACAATCCCACCATTTGTCCCCGTGCCACAGGATTAAGTGGCCATGTTGGCCTCTATCACATCCACACAGCGCACAACATTTCCCATGGTCCCTCTAGGAAAACTCCACACCCACAATGTAATTACAGCGAGGGCAGAGCATGGTCAAAAAACAAATGTGAACTTGCCATGTTAGGTGGCTGTCACCAGGGAGGCATTATGCCGGCCCCCCGGAAAATGAAATGCAAGAATTTCATTCAATACATCAGGGTGGCTTTTACCAGTTAGGACCTACACACTGGGACCGGAGCCAAGAGCGTGTCACTCAAACAGATCTGTGATTACTGTATAAAGCAGACCGAGGAGCTTTTCGCCCCTGAGAAACAAAAAGCAGCCACGGAGGGAAGATCAAGGATGAGAGCAATAATGTAGAAGAGAAAGGGAGCTTGAGAGGGAGGGACGAACGCAAAGCCGAACAGATTGAAAGTGTCAGCGCCCCACTTTACAGCAGATGGGGATTTCACGATGCACAGCTCTCCTCTCCTTCTCTATTTACTATTCTCCCACTTAGGCTTAGCGAGAAGCAACTCTTTAGTGAGTCTGTCATTGCTCTTGTCTAAATACATCCATATTCGGCAGCACAAACAAGTGCAACACAATTCCACACAGTGATATGAATTTGTCAGTAGCAATATACGGTTACTCGTGTCTATGAGGATAAATAACAGCACACAGGCGGAGCGAAGAAAAGATTCTCTTCAAGCTGAAGAAACCAGAGGCATTATAGTGTAATTGGCCTGATATGAGCACACACACACACACACACACACACACACATACACACAAAAGCACACTTCCTGCCGCCGTCTCCATCCTCCAGGACCGCTGCGGGTTCAGGCGAATAGCGCCCGGCTTGGTAATGAGGGAGAAAACTAATATTTGGAGTGCATTAATATTGTTGATCTGAGGTGGCGCTGAGGCTTAACACACCAGCCGACCGCGGTGTGTGAGATATGCGTCTTTGTGCGTTGTGTGAGCGCAGCGGCACCCGGGCGTGGAGAGCATCACTCAATCAGCCGTACGTTGGACAGGTGGACCCGGCAGATCTGCTCGTGCACGCCTCCTGGACAGAGATCCATCCGCAACCCTCCATTACTCGTGTGCACACACAGACGTTTGTTCCAGAGACACCAAAGCTAAAGCAGATGCTCATTTACAGAGAGAACTCAATTTATTTGTAAGTTTGTTGACCGTTTCTTTTTAAGCGTGGTGATATTTACCAATACTAATTTAAGAAATACAATCTTTCCAGGCACTGAAACCAGAGAACTGATTCATCATTCAACGGCTTTCACATTAGAAGATTGGGAAATATAATCAAACATTTCTAATTATAATCTACTTTTTTGTGTCCTTGGAACGATATGACTCACTGAGCAATGTTATTTTCTAGCAGGACATGGTCACAATAGTCAATACTATTATGATTCATAATTCATAGAAGCAGACTTCCCACATTCCAAGTCAGTTTTTTAAACTGCACATCCCGTCAGCAAACCAAATATATAAGTATCACTGTATCACCACAGCGGAGAATTCCCTTTGATTAAAAGACAAAACAGTCGCAGACAGAAACACTCGACAGCCCAGTGACACCTTCCCTAAAGAATAACTCATATTCATCTCTTTGAATTAATATCACAGTGAAATATACGCTTGCATTTCATGGCTTTCTCATTTTTTTTTGAAACAACAGAGGGGATTTGAAAAGCTTTCAAGTACAGCAGTCTCCCCGCTGTAACAGAGCAGTGGAGGTGCTGATACTCTGTGGGGAATTTTGCCCGAGGTCACTTGAAGGCATCCAGAAGGATACATGGGGTGTCACTTCCATTTACTCCTGACTCTGACAGTGTGGCTTATAGTGTTATGGTGAATCTGTTGAGCGGTGTGGGGAAAGGGAAGAGGAGAGAAATGTTGAGCCACAGCTTTTACCCCTTGTGCCCGAACGGTGGAGGTTTGCGACTCTATTGTGACACAATTTCTAACCATGCTCTGGGATCTAAGAGGAGTCCAGGGATGACCTGCCCGTCCCGTTGTCTCCTCGCCTGGCGTGTCAGCCAGGCCGGTGTCAGGCCGTGCACACACAGGTTTGTCTTGTGCCTGCGCCAAAGTAAAGGTGACAGTGACAACACCACAACAAGGGTGACTCACCCTTTCAGGCCGGGCATTACAAAACAAAAACATCATCCAATTACATTTGCGAGCCTTGGGATGATTTGATTTTACTGGAGATATAAAAAAGAAAAAGCTGTGAAAAAAATAATTGCTTCTTGTTGGTTTTTTCCACTAACAATGTCCTTCTTTGTTTTGAGTCCCCACTGGAGGACACCCAGAGCCTGGTGGACAATGTTTGTCTCTATTAATAACTGTAATTTTAGCTCGCTTACCTCGCTGGACTGCCTGATTAAAAATGAAATGAAAAGTCTAATGAAGCGGGTATCTCTCTTACAATCAAAATTTCCCCGGCGTGCAAATGTGGCCAAATGTGGCCCAGTCCCTCCCCCCCACCCACCACCACCACAACCACTTACACCATGCCCGAGAGCCCAATACCTCACTATCTCACCAGAGCCATCCTGGCAACCGCAGCCATCATACACAGATTGTATCTGGAGCGCGGCGGTGTCAGGCTGCATTAAGGCCTCGGTGCAGGCATTAGCACATGTGGCTAACCAGGGAGGCTGCAGATTGAATTATGACTCTGCCGCGTGTGGGCAGAATGAGCAGAAACACATGTGTCGCTGTTACTCTTTTAATGAGAACATTAAACACATCAGCACACTCACCATAAAACGTCTGCACAGACATCTGCATGTTGCCAGGATGAGGAATCCTCCCGCTGGATGCAAGTGGGACCAACACGTCTAATTGTCTTTTCTTTTCTTTTTGTTTTACTCTCAGGCTCTCAGTTTTTATATAAGGAGAGCAGCTTATTAAATCTTTGAAATTGGTGAAAAAAGGTGGTCCTATGGTATGTAGGGTCGCTGCAAATTGCTGGCAAAAAAATTGTGAGTTTGGAAATGGCCACAAAAAAAGGCCAGACTGAGATGATTGAGTACGAAGATGACAAACATCCTTCATATTTCAACAAGACATCCTGCAAAACTGTAAACCTGCAAAGTGAACTTCCTCTGAGGAGTCACATGCAACCAAGTGAGTGATACACACCAAACATAGCAAAATAGCATCTCAGCTAGCAAGTTGTCCCCAATCAATACTTATTTACTCCCTCCAGCTGGCTGGGGACCAAAGAAAAGAGAAATGAGAGAGCGAGTGAATGTATGTGTGAGTGAAACAGGGATGCTGAGTAACAAGGCAATCAATTTAAGTTGTAAAAAAAACAAACCAAAAAAAAAAACCCTAGGTCCAATTCTGCAAGGAAATGGGAAAAATATCTGCACTAAAAAGCAACTAATAAATGTCAAACAATGTGTTCTTTTGTAATCACTCCATCCATCTTGTTCCGTGCACTGCACACACGCTCTGCACACGCGCCGGGTGTGTGTGGGGGAGCAGCCTGCTGGAAATGCAATCAGGTAAATCCTGCAGTCTCTGGACCCGGGCGAGGAAATGCCAGCGATATTCTCTAGAGCCACGAGTGGGGAGGAGGGATGAAGAGGGATCATCTGAAAGGTGCGCACGGGTACGAATACGTGGAGGCTACGAGTGCGACTGCAACCTGAGAGTGTGCTCCTGTGTGAAGAAGTGCGTTGGGGAAAGGGGGTGAGGTGGAGGGGGGGGGCGCTGCATAAATGGACTGTATTCGCAAGCCTGGGCCCGGGAGAGACTGAGATGGCAAGGGCAAGGAGATAAGAGAGCCACAGCAAACAGCAAGTCAGACCAAGTAATGGAAAAAGGGAGGGGTTGAAGAGAGAGAGAGCGAGTAAGAGAGAGAGAGAGGCTGAGAGCAGGAGGTTGGGAATGAAGACCTGGGACATTGGGAGAGGAGAAGCCGGGCGGGTTGCTGAGGGTGAACCGGTGTCGCTCTGTCACGTTTGGTTGTTAAAGCTCAGACGTGGAGAGGGAGGGGCCGACCTTCGAGGTCACAGCCCGAGCGACAACACCGGCCCTAAAATTGGATCTAAATTAAAGACCAGTCTAATAATCCGCTCAATCCATCTCTCGCAGATCATAGCCGAGTATGTTACAACCGGAGCCTGAGCTCGGTGCCGTGCAGTACATTAAAAAGCCCTTCATTACTATGCAGAAATCACTCAGAGAGATATGAAGAGCGCCACTCCACAGAGAGCCCAGTGCACGCTGGGATGTGGTGGGAGAGACGGAGAGCAGGGAGCGGGAACATAGTGGGAGAAAGAAAGAGAAACAAGATTGTCCAACCACTGTCACTGTGTATGAATTATACATGAGTTGTAGTTTTAACACTGTCTGTTCACTTTGTCACTATTAAATATTCACACCAACATCTTTGTAGGCCGTTGTTAATTACTCATCACAACAACTAAAGGTCTCTGCCGGAAATTGCCGATGCCAGCCTCCATTAGTATGAAGCTTGGGTGGTGGCACATCTATTAGCAGCAGTAAATCAGTCCAAATGTAATAAACAAAGTTATTTTTCGGAGAGGTTTGAAAATGCCGCAGTAGCACTCTGTCACCCTGGCAAAGTTAAACCTTGTTTTGGAGAAGTTTTGACACCAAGACACCGAGCAGAGGAAAGGTGAGCATGTGTGGATCTACTTTTGGCAGAGAAACATTCAAAAAGGTTTTGGAGGAGCAGGAAACAAAGGATTGAAAAGTTGTGGAGAGGCTGAGGAGTCAAACGGCAGCGCTCAGGTTCACAGCTGCACCTCTGCAAAGTTGGAAAAACTGGCAAAAAGCAGCAGAGCTAAAAACAGGATATGGGTGAAAGGATCAGCTCAACTATGTAAATCACAAAAAAACATGTTGTCTCACCAACTCTGCATCTTGAGAAGATCCAGTGCAGATCATTTTGGTTTGTTTTGATATCCACCTCCTCTGCTACCAACTCAGTAAAATGAAAATGAATCCATTAATGTACAGTCCATTAATCAGGAGGAGTGTGATGCTGCATGACAATAAGGGCTTTATATTCAGGAACATAACACATAACACTCTTATTACCAAGGCTTGTTATCGCTTTCAGAACTCCTCATATGGTTAATGGATCATTCACAAATTTAAGTGTTATAAATATGTTTTTCCCATCACTCTGATTCATACACTGGGGGTTATATAGGAGCACTCAGATATTATAGTGAGAGAGATTAAGAAAGATGAAGTTATAAGAAGAGCAATCTGGCATCGCTCATTTAAACAGCATAAGCAAGAATGATGACAAGCATTTGATTAATTATAGAAATCACAACAATCAAAATTGAATCTGAAAGTTGTGTTGAATCAAGACAAACTGCCGTGTGTAGCAAAATATATAACTTGATACTTAAGAGTTATACTTTTTCTGATTGCTTTAATGACACAATTGATCATTTTAAAATCAATTAAGAGAATGACAAACACTATTAGAAAGTAAGATACCTAACTATCAACCCTAAACCACAGACTAGCTACCATAATTAGGTCTGTTTGGCTTTTAGCTCTTTTTTTTACCGCTCTGTGACAATCAATTCCTCCGTCCTGACTAATTTTTCTTTTTGTCCATTGTGTTTGCTCCTTACTGCAAAAATAATATTAATTTCACTTTATTAAGCAAATGAATGTAAACTAAATAAATCACTAAAGAAGGGATAATAAAGCGTGAACCTTGAACACGATTTCATCCCCATCAGCCATCTCTTCATGCCATGCACAATGCACTGCATGCACAAAGTCACCCTAAGGCAAACTCATGTTACCTCTCAATAGGTCAGTGAATCTGGTATCTTACCAGTTCAAAACCAAAATGGATCAAAGACCATCAGCAAGTAACCATGTTCCTATTGACAACCACCACTGCAGCTTGTCAAATGTACAAACTCAGTTGTGTTGCAATAATAAACAGTGCAGTAATTGTAATGTATGATCATAATGGCAGCCTAAAATTCATTTTAATCAATGCATTAAACGTTTTTCCATATTGGACGCCAAGTGGAATTCACCTATAGATGTTGCAAGTGAGCATTTAGTGAGCACATCCCATATACAACCACTGTAAATCGTCTGGTAGCCTCCTTCTTACTGCGGCTGTTTATATCTGGTAACTAACTTATTGTCTGACACAAAGAATTTCCTCCTTTAACCCATCCAGCAACATCAGATAGGAGACACAGAAAAACCCCAGAGTACCGACAAACACCCTTTGAAAAACATTGTTTTCCACCAAGGGAGAGAACAAAGTCAGCAGCAGGCAGCAAGAGTTTTGCCCCCAGACACTTAGATTTACACAATTTAATCCTGAGCTAAGCACCAACACACAGGAACCTTGAGCTGTGTGGCTTTACTCAGCTAGCCCCAGCTAACAAGGCTGCGGGGACACACTGGAAAGTGTGGCAGAAAGAGGCAGAAAAGTGCAGAAACGCCTCTGAAACGACAATCTGTGCTTTGTCACACTCTGTGCTGCAAGTGCATCCACACACAAATGTTGGATTTGCATAAATATATGGTCACGTTGAGTAGAAACAGCCACTGACCAAAGAGAAAGGATGTGTGAGTATGTGTGTGGTGATTGTGGTGGGATGGAGAGGGGGGGTGGATGGTGTAAACACGCCAGCCTACATGGATTGGGCTAATATCCAGTTTGTTCCCTCTCGCCTCAGCTCCACGGTGGCTGCAACGCAATTTCTTCCAATTGACCTCCCTGCCACCGGCACAATCACTCTCCACTGGAGACACAACGGCCCCGGAATACGGAGCAGCCAGCAACACGAGCCCGGCGCTGGAGGAGCCCGGCAGCGGGAGGAGCTGGGGATTGAACCAACCACGAGGCGGAAATGAGATGAATTAGGGAGCGGGGAGGAGGAGGAGGAGGCGAAGGGATGTGAGAGAGTGAATTTATACGGTGGTGTAGTGGCAGTGACAAAGCACAAGCACTTAGAGATCAGCTCAGGAGGAAATTAGAAGCGTTACAGCCAGGCCCTGTTGTTTCCATGCTTTCATTCCTTCTGACTTTTACTTGTTTTAGTCCAAATGACATTAATGGAATTGTAGAACTATAAGGCGACTGATTAAAAGAAGAAGGCAGATCCCAGCGGAAAACTTGTAGGTAGGGTTGCAATATTCCGGGAATATTCAAAGTTGGAAACTTTCCATGGGAATTAACGGGAATTAACAGGAATATACGTGAATTAACGGGAATAAACTGGTAATGTTGTGGGTTATTTATACTAACTGTATTTATCTTGTCATATACAGACATAAATATAAACATTTTGTTTTGTCATAGGCTGATTTGAACCCTGAGGAAACTTTGGGCACTTGACTATACACCTCTGCATCTTTGTATCATTCTTAACATTGGTCTTTGCACAGTATTTGCAAATGTACACAGCCTTTCCTTCTACATTGGATGGGGTGAAATGTCTCCACACATGAGATAGTGCACTTGGTATTGTTCTGTAGAATAAGATGAGAAAAAAGTTTGTAAAAATACACTAATGCAATGCCAGAGATATAAATAGTTAACCAAACAATGGGAATCGTCGGTAAAAAATATTTATTTATTGATGGATAAATGAATGGAAATAGGCTAAATGAACAGATGAACAATTTTCCGGAAATTTACCGGAAACTTTCCGCCCCTTTGCAACCCTACTTGTGGGCGAATGACACAAGCTTTAGGACAACTGTAAGAGAGCTGGATTCTGTCAGTACACAAATGCCAATAAGTAACCACGGCAATCGCACAAACTTGAGTGAATCGCCCCAAAGGCTAGGAACTAGATTTACGGGAGCAATAGCGCAGCCAAAGGCTAAAAGGCTTTACAACAGCAAAGGATTTCCAATAAAAGTGAGGTTGGAGCCCTCTAAGAGCAGCACTCTCAAGTAATAGGATTAGCCGAAGTCAAGAGCACGGCCATCTTAACTCTTGATGTTGCAGAAATCGCTGAGGAGCATCTTTCAGGCCACAGCCGATAGAACTCTGCTGATGGTGCAAGAAATGAAAAAAAGAGGAGAATCCTGAAGCTGTGACGCTGGGATCTGCGTCTCTACACTCAGGTGTTTACATGTGGACGACAGGAGACAAGCGCTCGTTGTGATCCGACCAACTCGACTTCATCGTCCAGCAAAGGGAGAGACGAAAAAGAAAGAGTTGAGAATGAGTAATACGTGTGGGTACGGAAGTGATGCCCCCCCCTCCCCTCCCCATGCTTATCTCACATTCTCACTCCATTCAACACAAACTGCTGACTGCACCATGTTCCCCCCGGCTGCTCCTCCTCCTCCTCCTCCACCCCCCCACACCCTGCCCACGGCAACTCTCCGGGACGCTGTTTCTCTCATTTCTTTAAATGTTAAATGAAATTAGTGCAATGCATCAGTGGGTTCGGGTTGTTTTTTTTTTGTGTCTCGCTGAAAATCACTGGGTAATTTGCTCTGCACATCAAAGGGAAGGCGCCGGGGCACCTGAAGGTCGGCCACACGTCTGCGCTCACCGTGCACTTCCCTTTTTCAAGCATAGGAGTACAACCATTGATTTTTTCTTCCTTTCTTTTTTCCCTGCCCACCTTCCTCTCTGGTATCCATCCCCACAGACGTATTCCTGTCTTTCCTCTCCGACTCTCCCCTCTGCCGCTCGGCGCTGCTCGGATGAATTTGAAAGAGGCAACAGTGTGTTTGGCTCTCCATTAAACTCCCCGAGCCAGCGGAGGAGCAGGGTGCCCTCGCTCTGCCAGTGTTTATGTGAATGTGTCTGCGGGAGCACGAAGCCGTTTGTGCATGTGTGCGTTTGCATAGGTATGTGTGTACACATTGGGTGCTGGTGCATATACGCAGGGGAGCATGCTGCTGTTTTCTGTTCAACGTCCTGTGAGAATGCTTTAGTGCAACCTGCTCATTTTGCCCACAATTCCTAGCAGGCTCATTTCTGCACCTTTCCAATCCTCTGTAATAGCTTAATGGGGCCTCCAGTACTTAGGCTGTTCCAATCACCACACCAGAGACCCCGTGTGCTACTGTTAAAAGAGCATCACCCTCTCTTTCTGGGAGATTTCACAATGCCTTCTGCTTCGCCCCCCCCTCCACCGGCAGAGACACACTCTGCTGCAGGAGTGGTAGCCACCGTTGGGAATTGAGCTGCACGAGGATCGAGCAGAGGAGAGACGTAAGTGATGGAATTGCACAGAGATTTAATTCCGCTCTTAGGAGACGGCAGCTTAATGTACATAAATGCACCATAAGGAGCGGAATGAAGGAGGAAAGGCCGCTTCTGCATGGGGGGAATCATCAAGGCTATCTCCGAGCTAAGGAGTGCAAATGTAATTCAATATATTACAACCCTAGTAAAAACTGTAGGGCTCCAAAGCTGAAGGAGGCTCTCGTTGCTTGTTTGCTGCTGCTCCTGCTCCAGGGGTCGTAAAGAGCTGACTTCCTGTGACAGGAGGAGATAATCAGAAGAAAATAAAACCATTCAGTTTTGCTTCTTGTTGGAGCTATTGTTTGGAAAGTCAAAACAAATAGATTTGCTCAACACACAGCCTATGTTTGTATAAACCCTGAGCCCAGAGGCCGAGTCCTTTCAGATTATAGCAACTTAGACCTAAAGGTTGCATCGATGTCATGTTTTACATAACAACAAATGTTGGTTTGAATAAAGGTTTGTATTCTTGATTATATGCTTGGGCTGTTTTGAGGTCTTTATCACAAACTTGGAGGTTAGACTTGACTTTTTAGCATAGTTGTAAACTATGGTGCATAAAACTGTCTGAGAATGTCAATAATAAACACGTATGCATGATGAGTTACATTGGATTACTGCTTTACTATGTACTTCATGGACTATGTACTTCATGGACTATTTGGGTTATTTGTGATAATGCATATTTAATAATGATGATGGTAATAATAATGATATTAATGCTAATAATTATAACAACTCAAAGCTTTTAAGCATTTAGCTCAGCCCGGTCATATACATTTGAATTTCATTGAGCTTTGCAAGGTGCCAGTTGTTTGTGTGTGTAGTTTGCATGTTCTCCACATGAGGTTTTCTGCAGGTGCTCTGGTTTCCTATCACCGTCCAACAACATGCATATTGTTGCTCCCCCCCAGCCTCAAAGGATACTATATAAGCGGTATGGATATTGGATGGATACACTTTGCAAGTATTTGCATTTGTTTCCATTTTGGGGTTTGTGATACAAAGGCCTCATCCCATAGATATCCAAAGTGTTCCACACATAAACAACATTTAGATTTGCTCAACACAGAGCCTATGTTCGTATAAACCCTGAGCCCAGAGGCCGAGTCCTTTCAGATTATAGCAATTTAAACCTAAAGGTTGCATCTATGTCATGCTTTACATAACAACAAATGTTCCTTTGAATAAAGGTTTGTATTCTTGATCATATGCTTGGGCTGTTTTGAGGTCTTTATCACAAACTTGGAAGCTAGACTTGACTTTTTAGCATATTGTAAACTATGGTGCATAAAACTGTCTGAGAATGACAATAATAAACACGTATGCATGATGACTTACATTGGATTACTGCTTTACTATGTACTTTATGGACTATTTAGGTTCTTTGTGATAATGCATATTTAATAATGATGATGGTAATAATAATGATATTGATGCTAATAATTATACCAACTCAAGGCTTTTAAGCATTTAGCTCAGCCCGGTCATATACATTTGAATTTTATTGAGCTTTGCAAGGTGCCAGTTGTTTGTTTGTGTAGTTTGCATGTTCTCCAAATGAGGTTTTCTGCAGGTGCTCTGGTTTCCTATCACCGTCCAACAACATGCATAATGTTGCTCCCCCCAGCCTCAAAGGATACTATATAAGCGTAATGGATATTGGATGGATACACTTTGCAAGTATTTGCATTTGTTTCCATTTTGGGGTTTGTGATAAAAAGGCCTCCTCCCACAGATATATCCAAAGTGTTCCACACATAAACAACATTTCCTCTGTGGACTGGCTGAGCAGTGAGGACACTCAGGCAGGGGGCGGTGGCTCTGTGGCTTCCCAGGCAGTCTCCCATGTGATGCCCAGACAGAGCTCACTGCCACACGCTAAGTCTTCCATGACCAGGACTCCTGTCCGCAGATTCCTATTGGATTTCCTCGCGCTCCTCGTGAAACTTGAGCCTCCAGAGTCTGGTGTCGTCCACGTCACGCAGTCAGTGGACACTATTCCCAGCTATGGGCTCTAGGATGTCAGATCTGGAGCATGCTATGACATTCAGGGCCGGCTTTCATTCCTGCCTCACACACTGACACTTTGTTCACTGTCACACTCCGACAGGACGTGCTGAGAAAACAAAACTACGACTGTTCAGTCACCACTCGCCCCATGTGAGAAAACACACACGCACACACACGTGTGGGCACAAACACTATGCACCCCCATGCAGATGCACACACACACACACATATATATATACCCTTCCTTCTGTAAACTACTCAGCTGGAAGAATACTGTGTCAGGCATGCTCAGTGGGAGAGGGAGGCAGCAAAAAACAGGAAGAGAGAAAATAAGCTCAGATAAAGAATTGAATATGTAGGAGAGAATTTATGAGGAAGACGGCATGAAAGATGCACGGCGACATGAAGGAAGATGAGGAAGGAGAAGAGAGTGAGGACTCAGAAATAGACTGAGACAGAACAACAGGGATGAGGGGGAGGAGGAGAAGGGAAAGATGGACACACAAAAAAAATGAGAGCATCAGTCTTTGCTGGTCCATTTGGCATTCCTCTGGCTGTCCTGTCTGTCTTGTCCAGCAGCTTCACTGTGCAGCTCAGCTATTCGAAAAGCCTCTCACATAGCTTTTCACATTGGGCTCCAACATTTCCATGCACTTCCTCCCACTTCATCTTACGCCCGCTGTCTCCCTGTCTCTTAACCCCCTACTGCCATCTCATCTCCTCAGTGTGCAACTTTTGCCACAGGGGGAAAGTTTCTGCATATGTGAGTGATTTTCACATCCCCCTCTCCGCTCCTCATCTTCACCACAGCGAGGAGTCGACGTTTCCAAAAAAGAAATCTACCTTTCAAGGCCAGGTTCTTCTGAATATAATGGCATATATGCAAAAGCTGTCTACGTTATTGACTAAATGCTCCTCATGCATAAACCCGCAGCTCTCCTGTCCGCACATTATCTCTCTATAAACCCCCATCCAGCATCATCTAATGATGCAGGGAAAGAACGCTCCCGTGTTATAAAAGGCATGGGGTGAGTTTAATTAAACAATGCTAATGAGCAACTAATTAAAAGCTTTCCAATCAAAACAAGTCAGTAATTACCTGGAGCAGAGATGGGTAATGAGCACGCTACAATAACTGGCAGACAAGCAAACCCGTGGAGACCCTGAGTAGATCAATTCCCTCAGTATTAATGACCGCTCTCTTTTCTCTGTCGGCCCCTGCTCTCCGTCTCCCTCTGCTCCACCTCTTTCAATATGTCGGACGGCAGAGAGGATGAATGAGGGCTGACATGATGCCTGGGAAGGAGCTCTTGAGGAAAATGATGTAGCTCCAGTGTTGAGAGAAACAACAAACATGCTTCTTGTGTCACTCACTAAAATGTCTCTCTCGCTATCGTAAACACAGACACACAAACACAGATATATCTTTGTACTTCTATTTTAGTGAAGACACTCATTGACATAATATGTTCCCTATAGTCTCTTTACCTAACCTTAATCATTCAAACTAAATACCTAAACTTAACACAAAACCAAGTCTTAACCCTCAAACACCCCATTGAAAAGGACTGGTCCAACTGTCCTCACTCTGTAGGGTCTATGGTTAAAATGGTCCTCAAAAACATACTAGTACAGGAACATCCCACCACACACAATTCCTCCTAGTGCTGTTTAACTTCTATATCTGCTGAAACATGGTCGGGCTGGGGGATAAAACAATATCAATAATTATCCCAGTGTGATTTTCCTCAATAGGAATTTGATCTTTAGCAGATTTTCAAATTGTTTTGAAGACAGACAGACGGACGGAGCTTTTCGTCAAAATGTAGTATTCAAATGTTCAGCAGTGGAAACTCTCTGACTTTAACTTGCACAGAATACTTTAGTTTCCTTGTTAGTCAGACTCTCAGACAGATTTTTTCTTTTTCTTAAATACGAGGACACATAGCTCCATATAATGATCTCGCCTTTCATCCAGCCGCTCTGCTCTGTGCTTTCATTACTATGATTATGCTCATTTTCTCATGCGGGGTAAATGAGAGGCGTAAGTTTACTCCGAGGGCTGTTTTTGATCGGCACGTCGAGTCCTCAACTAAAGTGGCCCTTTTAAGTCTTAAGGAGCAAAAGTCATTTCCTGACTTGTGCATTAAAAATTGTTCTTGATTTGACATGATGTTCGATAAAATGAGCCGCTTTTGAAGTTACGGGTAAAACATTTCCATTCCCCCAGCTATAGCCGTTAGAATATAACTACCTCTGCAACCTGAGTGCAAAATAAACTGGAGGCATTGAATAAGATAGTTGTTGTGAAGGGATTTTATCCATCCAAATTGTTTGTACTTGAATGGAGTAGTTAGACTTTGAAGAGGGCCTTTTGAGAATTGGAAAAAGCTACCCTCGGGTCTAACATTGGTCGGCCATGTTTAATGATCCAGATCATACCGTGATGTGTAGTAAGGCTCTTTAATTTATATTAACTGTTTATCCTCGTCTGACTAGGTTTAATAATTTCAAAAATGAAGCAGCCATTTCATTTCCTGCTATTTTCTTGGTTTTCATATAGCAACCAATAAATCTAGACTTATGCAGGTGGCTGTTTCTTGACTTAATCTTCGAGATTAAGTGTAAAAATGCAGGATATTTGTTTTAAATTACTTTTTTTCTCCCTTTGGGAATGGACCCCTTTCTATAATCCAAGTTTGCTCCTCCAGTTTAATACATAACGTTCATTAAGTCTGCAGAACCCAGAAAGCAGAGCACAGCACGCACACACTCACACACACACACACAAACACACACACATACACACACACACACACACACACACACACACACACACACACACACAAACACACACACAGACCTGATGTCACACATGGATGCAATCCACAATAAATGGCCCTCTGTTAAACACTGTCATTCTTAAAGTTCTGCTAAAAACAATAGAGGGTATTGTTAACATTTTAACAGCAGGTCATTTAGGTGCCTTCTCACTGATGATGGTTTACCATGCAACACTTCCTCTGTTGACTCTAGTCTCATTCTCCTCTCTTCCACTGGTGCCGTTGGTTTCTGTTTTCCTCTGTAACGGCCATTTGGCTGTGTGGGGGAAACCTCTCTAAAGCAATTCTCTACAGTGATGCAATGGTCTTCATTTTCTGGCCACATGACAGGTCGATGCCAGTGACTGGCCTCCCTTTTTGGCACTTGAGGAAAATCTCTGAGTGACAGGGTCACTACCACAGAGGCAGATGGAATCACCATATCTAAACCACAGTGATGCCATGGGATGTAACCATGGCATACCTCTTGCTGCAACCACTCCGCGTGAATGCAAGTAGGACTGGCAGGTGAGAGGAAGGAGGATTGGAACACTGGAGTGTGAGTGTGAAATTTACTGATAGAAAAAGAAGCCCAGAGGCCTGTGAGATAAGACGGGAGGAACAGGAGATGGGGAGGAAAAAAGAAGAAAAGAGCAAAATGGGGAGCAAGGAAGTGATCAGAATGTAGTTAGACACAGGAATCTGATGAATGGCCAGAAAGAACGAGGCAGGACATGTGGGATATGCAGAGATAGATCCAGCGACGGGGAAGAAAGAGAGATAAATAGATGGATAGATAGCAATGGCCTCGCGGCAGTTTTCTTCCTTTTGATCCTCTCCTCACGACTAAAAAGATTATCAGTTTCTCAGAAATGCCTCAGTCAACAGGGAGCAGCCGGCATCATCTGTTTCCTCTTGTCTCTCTTTTTCTCTCAAGCAATTTGACAGAAGGCTTTTTAATGCATGTTATTGTTATTCTCTATACAGCTGATACAGTGTGCATAGAGGTGGTGATTTACTAAATATCTACTTGTCATGCTAAGACAACCTTCATTCTTTTACATACAGTGATAATGACAGGTCTTCTTAATGAAACCACTGTCTGCTGTCTATACGGTTTAATATACCACGATTATTAGATTTCCCAGATGTACCTGCAGCACATACACACACACACATACTGAGCCTGTGGAAGTTATTCCTCCTTCTTCCACGCTCCCCTCACCCTGGATGTGTGAACCATTTAACCAGGTAGGCAGATCAAACCAGTTTTTGCTGTGGGCTATAGCTGCAGCTCAACTCCTGCACATTAAATACTAATCCCACCATATATATTTTAGCTGAAATGTTAAGAGAGGAAAACAAAATTAATCTCCTGCTTTGAAAAAAGCAAGGCACACATGCAAGTACTGATCAAGCCAAGGTTTTATTATTCATGAGGTGATGAGGCATATGAAACAATGGAAAGCCCCTAAATGCTGTGCTAGAATGGAAGTAAGCATCCGAGACAAAACAAACCTCCCAACATAGAAAAATGTGGAATTGTTGGCTTTCTTAGCCTGCAGCTGATTTAACAATCCAATCTTACTGCAGCAGGGGAGAGTATAAGGGGACAAGGTCACATTCAGACATCCATTTTGAATGTCACACACTCAAAATGCAAAAATTAATCATTTAGTGGATTTCGTCAAACCAGTGCACACAGACCTAAGCCAGTTATACTCGCCCGAGTGGTCAAGTTAAGTGCGGTCTTAAATCTGTGCCGGACAGATTCTGAAGACAGGTCTCGAGGTTGATAAACTTTAACCAAGACCAAAATTCTTCATGGACGAACATTTAAATGGAAAATGGATTAGCGCCAGTCCATGAGAATACTAAGAGAGAATGAGCTTACAAATTAGCCTGTCTACCCACAACTACATGCATTATGTTTCTCCAACGACACTGGAGAACTGTCTTCCAGGACAAATGATCTTCTCTGAGCTCATTAAACAGTGGGTCATTAATAACATTCACACAAACACAAACACACTAATCACAGATTCAAGTTTAACCTCGACCTCCAGAACCTTAACCATCAAGTTCAAAGTGACAAATGCAAAACTATGTGTAGACAATGGGATGGAGCGGTATACGTTAAATAGATATGACACATAGCCGTAATAATAACTATAGTACTAACAATAATGCATCATGAATTGAGGTTGAGGTCTTTATAGTCCACATAAGAGTGTCCATGGTGAGCAGGGATGGTTTCTCTTGTACTGTCCAAATGTTGTGGGGACAAAAGACCCATGCGTCCGCTCCTCAGAGCAGCGTGGGAGGAGCAGAGCGAAGCTGAAGGAGCTCCCCAGGGCACAACTGGGACTCATGCAGGCAGTGGGATGTATTGTCCAATTTTGTTCTTCCTCTCACTCGCTTCCTCGGGGGTGTCCTGGGGGCGCCCTAGTAAAGATCCAGCCCTGCTGATCCGTGCATTCAGCTCTTCCTTCCAGCTGATGTGCCACTGCCCCGATCAGACGACTGCAAAGTGGCCTGTTGGGAGAAGGTTGACTCTGGCCTTTCTTGAACACAGTTGTGTTGCCATCCCTCTCACTCTAGCCTGGTGAGATGATCACCCAGGTATCTGTTGGCCTGAAGCGCCTCAGGCTCCATCCCCCTGGATGCTCACTGACCTGGAAGATTACAGCTTGGAAACACGACCTGCAGCTCTTTGGTCCTCTTTTTTGCGTTGAGCTTGAATTTCCCCGGCACCACTCTGCAAGTCTCATCACTATTGATGATGCCAACAATTATGAGTAACCAGAAAAAGAAAATGGAGCCATGAAGGTTCCTTGCGGAGCTTTTGCACAACTACGTCCATGATAGGAACATAAAAATTATGTTGAGAGATGATAAATTGTGGAGAAAACCCCACCTTTTTTTCTATTCATCATTAATTAAGTATTCATCATCACTAATGGAGTATGTGTATTTATCTGTGTTGGTGCTCTATGCTGGTGACCTGGATTTTTGCTTGCAGCTAGACGGCTTTTCCAGTGAAGATGTGAAGTTTCAGCCTCTGCAGGACAAAGCTGCAGAGTCTGGCAGACAGCTACCTCAGATCACACTCCATGTATCTACCTCCTCTCTCGACTACTCTCATCTCCTGTCCTCTCTTCCCCCACTTCTCTCCTCCTCTGTGAGGCAGGGGGAAGGAAGCACAGATAAGGCTGCTTCCTCAGAAATTACCCATCACAGCCCGGTGATGTGTTCAGCTTTGCTGTCTGAGAAACGCTGAATTTGTCGATCCAGTTCAACTGAAATGAATATGTGAGCTCAATTTGAGCTGCCGTTTTAAATGAGACGAGAGCTGTAGGTGTATGGATATCAGAGTGTGTGCTGCATAGCTCAAATGGGCAACCAATCATGTTCTGCAGCTTTTATTCTTTTTTTTTCTACACTGAGATTAACCCAGAGTAAAGACCTTCCTAACCTATTATCAGAGGACATTCATCACTGGCAGCAAAACAGACTGATTTGTATCGAGGTAAGATTGCTCTCTGGGGCTTTATCACAAACTCCCTCAGCTACATACCAGCGGAGAGATATAACTCCTAGTTCTCTGCAGTTGTGCTACGAAAGGCCATCATAAATTATAATAAAACAGCATGGCAAGACCCAGTGCACGGTTATTACCAAATCTGTGGTTATAAAGCACTGACATAATTGTGCATAATGCATATTAATTACTTACAAACCAAAGGGGGAGTGATTATTTATTACCTCATTGTGAGAGAGGTATATATCTGTGGGACTCGCAGAGGATGAATCCCAGTTATCTACAGACTCTGTACTCCAATCTTAAAATACCTTTAGCCAGCTGTGCTATTTAAAGCCCAAGTACAGATGATGAACAGCTCTGTCTCGGTATCCATTCAATGTTTTGTTCAGGTGAACTTGGGCCATCGGGGGGCCTCTTATTCACAAAGACAATTCCGGATCCTCAGAAGCTGTAGTCACTCTAGTATCCAGTGCATCCTCCACCTTGGTTGACTAAGTGTTTATAAGAAACGTCTGCCTGCTCTGGTCTGTCTCCCTGGAATGCCTGGGAGAGATGTAGCGCTGCCGTGTTGCGTTGATGTTTTATGCTCTATCTGGGACACATCTCTTACTAGCATGCCACAGCCTAATGGTATCACAGATGAAGTGATATGATTGGAACAGATGGTTCTAAGTTCACTCGCTACCACTCAGGATTCCTGCAAAGTCCCAGAATAGACTCCAAAGGACGAAAATGCCAACGGTGACAATCACTGAGGTGTAAGCTGTTAAACTGGAAATGTCTAAATGAGTCATTCAAGCAGGCGAATCTTCCCAGTACATCCGAAGACTTCTGGAGAGCTTAAAGGAATAGTTCAACCAAAAATGATAAATCACTCATTATCTACTCTCCCCTGTGCCGATGGAGGGGTGGGTGAAGTGTTTGAGTCAGCCAGCTCTGTTTTGTGGACTCAAAGCTTCACTAAGTGACTAATTGCAAAAAGCCTTAGTGGAAGGATCATGTATGGGTAAGGGCATGCAGATGGGGAAGACTGGAATCGAACCGCTGACTGTCTGGCTGAAGGCGACCACTCTCAGCCACAGCCGCGAAATAAAAACGTGGACCTTGAAATAAAAAGGAGGTTTATTGAAGGGGCTGATATCTAGTGTGTGTACAGTGTGTAAACTTAAGTCCTGCTTCATTGAATTTAAAAGGTCTATTGGCCCTTGGTAGAGGAATGTGCTTTTTCCGAGTGCCATTTCTTGTTCTTTATATCCTCTTAGTCAAACAATACTTTTCAAAATTGTAAACATAAAATAGCAATTGCAATAACTGAAACGAGCCACTGTAAAACTCAATTCTAGAGAAGTGGATTTTTATTCCCGCATTCGTTTCCATGCACCAAATATATCTACAACCTGCACTATCTGTCGCTGCTTACCAGAAAACCCCTACGGCTCCACTGAGATGACTAATCATCTGCACCACTATCTCCACCCGCCTGGTCCTCGGTGAGTCCAAGGCTCGCAAGACGCAATCCCTAATTGTCACTGTCAGATGCAACACTGATGAAAACCTCCTCCTGGATCCACGAGGCAGACGGGAGTTTAGTGTGAAACTTCCCTTGTTACGGGACATCAAGCCGTCGCTGAGCTGCCGGAGTGAGCCGCGTGGACAGAGTGACTAATTTAACATGTTGTACTACAGGACTGATTGTGACACCTGGGAAAAGGGCTGCGCGGTACACGTTGGCCCTCTCCAATCAGGAAGACATTCCTCTCGTCTCACAAGTGAAATACAATTATCCATTATTACCCGACAGCATCCTAAATGTCAGGCCTGATTTGTAAATGATATGCTACTCGTAATTACGCTGATATTTCAAAGAGCAAAACAAACCTCTCTCCCTCCCCCTCTGCCATCGCTGTGTCCCTACCTCTCGCCTTATCTCTCGCTTTCCTTTTCATATTTCCGATTGTACTGCCTTTTGGGGGGAAAGAGTAATTCCATTAGTGTGGAAGGCACTTAAATCTAACATTTAACTCAACTAACAGGTGCCCTTTCATTTCCTGGGGTACTGATGTCCTAAAGCTTTCAACAGCTGTAAATAAGAATCAGAGTTAGCAACTGAAATCCAACGGAAGTGACGGAGGGAAATACAGACTGAACAAGGCAGTAAAATGTCAGCTGCTTTAACGGAGCTGCCAAAAGTTCACCTACTGTACAAGTTAGCACAACATAGCAGCAGCACAGCAAAATGTCAGCTCAGAGTTCCTGGAGTTGTGAAACTTTGCCAGAGAAATCCACTTATCATTCAAAAACGAATCCAAAACTGACGGATGTGTTAAAACTTTGGCCCTGTGTCCATTACCTTAAAATGCCTGTGAGAAGGATGTTTTTAAGTACTGAGCGATACTTAAGTGTTCCAAAGATGTGCCATGGTTATACGTGAGTTTACTACGGGGTTAAGACAGCCTCTGAGCTACATCAAATGAGTCTTCTGGCTCCGATAGGCAGCATCAGCCCTGAGGGTCAAAGTATATGTCACGCCAAGACATCTCACGGGGGATGAAAGATCGTCTCCACATCCTAACCCACTGGGTATTACTATCATCATTAGAAATGTTTTTCACAACATAGCCCTGGGATAGAATAAATGAGCCTTTAGACAGAGCAAATGACCGGTCTGAGGAAGGCCCTGCTTCACCACTGGAAGGGCAGAACTCCATGAGTCCCCGGCCTCCATTAAAGGAGACAATGTGATTCGCTTTTGTGGCCTCCCCACGGCCCTCTCTTAGTGTGAGATGAGTCGAGTCTTCAGCTGCAGCCACCAGAGAGACACACAGACAGCCATACCGACTTCTGCTACTGCCATTCAGACGTGGAGACTGAGAGAAAAAGGTTTGCACATCTGAGAGACGCCATGTCCGCAGAGAGATCACATTAGGGCTCCAGACGGTCGGGAAGAGGAGCGTGGGCTAGTGGGCCCAGATCTGAGAACAACCCGACAAAGAGCCAGCCGTCGCAGGCTAGACTCAGGCATCCCATTAGCCTTTGAGTTTAAATGTCAGTGTCTGCACTGGCCTAGTTCAGCAGGCTATTTGCCTCTTCCCCCTGAGACCGAGAGTACAAACATATAAACAGAAGCAGGAAAAAATAAGTCAAATGTCACTTGAGACTACTACAATGAAATACAAACATTTGAAGTAAGTATGAGTATAAAGTTGTTTCATCAAAGCTATTCATTGTAAACTCTTGTCTATGCTCATAAACATACTATATGTGTGATTTAATGTGCAAATATTGGTGTTTGGTAATTGCCCACTGGGTTTGTCCTGGTTGCCTCAGCCAGGGGTCCTTCCTGAGTGTGGCCCCTGATGCCTGAATGCCTGAGTGTGACATTATGTGGTAAAGGCCAATTTTGACAAAAAGCGTCTCCACCAGGAGCACAAATTCTCTAGCTTCCTCAGTGAAATGATAAACTCATCCTAATGTCTCCTTTATCAGTCTTTTACAGTTATCTTAGCTGTGGTTCAGGTCAATACATATGTTTTAGAATTGATAAAATGTTTGCCTCAGAAACTCCTTTCAGACAGAAGAGGCTGCCATTAGAAAGATGCTGTTCAAGACCATCGCATGAGACTAAGGGCTCCTGGGTTGAGTCGGGTTTGTGGACAAAAGCATATTTTTTGGGTCGGGTGTTGCAGGTTTGCTTTCATTACGGGTCAGTTAGGTGCGAATGAAATAAAACCTTGAATAAAGGTAGTGTTAGTTTCTCAGTGAATTTAGAAAAAGCTGAAAAAAATAACTCTGCCAATTTTCCAGGGTAAACAGTTGAGAGAACTATAGACTTCTCAATCTCCTATTACTTTTCCAATAAGCTCTAACCCCAGTAACTGGTGAATGGCTGTCCAGGCGTTATGCATACAAATAGACCACTTAAAGGAGGAAAAATCGTCTTACTTTGTTTTATATAAACCACTGCAAAGCAACCTATTCAAGACATATGCCACAGTTGGTCCATTAAGGAGCCATAACGCCGGAGACAAATGGACGCTGAGGAGGACAGTTTGTGAGCAGACACACAACCGAGTACCAATTTATACACTCACAACATGGCAACAGAAGCTAACTGGTGCCAAAACTCTGGCACGGCACGCGACTGACATGCAAAGCACTCGCTGAGCACTTGCTCTCTTCCTCTCTGTCTCCGCACTAATTGCGTGCATGCTGTTTAAGGAGGCATAAGTATACTCCAGTCAATTTGTTGGACAATAGAATCTCATTAATGATATCTGCATTGTGCTCCCCAGTCCCCATACTAGACCCTGTTTCACTGTAACACACCAGCACTAGTCACACAGAGTGGGCGCACTGTTGGTTTGGATTTAACTGTCCCCATTGTCTTCTGATTTGTATTTAATACCTTAAAAATACGTCGTCTGTCGCATATTTACATTCCATATATAGCACCGAAGGAATCTGATTGAAAGGGTAGGAGAAATTAATCATCAGTGTTGACTTGAGTTTTCACCATGGCAACACATTGTTCACCGGGTTTCCAGGCACATTCAGAAAAGGGCACAAACAGTTGGAGTCACCGTCCTTTCTTCCCAGGCCGTTCATCCTCTCCAATCCCAAATTGCAATTAGCCCAACTCATGCCGCCACAATCTAAATCGCATCCAGCATTTCACTGCGGCCATGGTTCACCAATCCCATAATACACATTCCACGCGGCCGACCTCACCCCTCCTCTCCCCTCACACCCCCAGTGAGGTCATCTGTCTGGGTTTGAGGCTAACCTCTTCACCATTGGCTGCGCTCTGCGGTGCAATGTGAAGGTTTGACATTAGCGAAGCGAATCTGAGCTCCAGCAACTGGCAGCAATCGAGCAATTAGGACACCAGTGTGGTCACAGTGGTTTTAGCTTCAGTACAGCTAATGGTAACATTTCCTCTTCATTTCAGCAGCAGGGCGAGACAGTCACTTAGTTTTTAGAAAAAGGCTGAGTCTGACACAAGATGACACTTTTTCAAAGATATGAACAGACACAAAAACTGACTGTTAGCACTTTAATTCTGCGAATAAATACTTTTAAATATTCAAAATCCATTAAGAAACACAACAACAGTTTCAACTGAGATGCCCTCTGGCTGTTTTTGTTGAGAAATTTGATTAAGCTGCTATTATAACTTTTAAAAAGACAGAATTATTCAAATTAAATACAGACAAACATATTGTCTGTGGAAATTAAATCACACTCTGAAGCTCAATTACCCCAGTTAGAGCTCAGTGGGATATGGAAACAAACACATATCCACAATCATATAAGACAAGGGAGAGAGACAGAGAGAGAGAGAGAGAGAGAGAGAGAGAGAGAGAGAGAGAGGGAGAGAGAGAGAGAGAGACAAAGGACAAACTGAGACGCATTGAGACTGATGAAAAATGCAGGAAGTCGTTTTAGTGGCGGCGGCGATTTCGCAAGGGAATTCACACAATTGTTGACTTCCATGTAGAGAGAGACAATGAGTTCAGCTTCATTGACTTCTACAGAGCCAGTGAAGCACAGTAATTACCATGCCTCAGACAAAGGAGGCGCTACCACCACAAACATCCAGCACTGTGGAGTCAAAGACACTAACAAACACACACACACACGTAAACCTTGACTACATTTTTGCAACACACATGGGCACACAAGACAAATATACAGTAGCAAGGCAGAGATTATTCTTCAGCCCAAGCAGCGGAAGAAGAGCGGAGGCAGTCGCAATTGCAAATGATGGAGGCAGATAAACAATATCGTCTGAGGTGGGAATGTGTGTGTCACAGAAAAGAAACACATACTATGAGAGGAATGAGGAAAAAATGAGAAATGAGAATCTCCAAACAATCTAATCTGTCCTTGAGTGCCCTCCTGCTGCAGCATTGTTCTGTGAGATAAGTTGGGAGGCGCTGCAGAAACAGAACAGGCAGGAGAAGAGGAGAGAAAAGGCAAAATCAATGAGAAGTCTCCACTTGCCACAAAAAAGGAGTGAGGTGGAGGGAGGAGTGCGAGCAATGGAAGGAGAGGAGAGGAATAATGAGACGGGCATCAAGTGGAAAGTCTGATTTACATGTTGTGGATATAAGGCAACAATAATTAACTTTCCAGAATATCAAAATGTGTAAACACATCTTAACGCTTCTGAACATTCAAGTGTGCATTTTAATTCGCTGGGAAAATTGTCTCTGTGGCCGATTAATAGGTGGCGGAGAGAAAACGAGCCCGTTCCTCCAAGTCGAAGATAAGCAAATCCCTTTTCCCCCGATGATGACATGAGAATAGTCTATGCTAAATGTGCAGACATCCCATCAGATAGGTGTAATATATACAACCTCTTTGTCTTCCAGCGCAGGTCACCCATCCAGGGCCCGTTTAATTCATTAAACCCTATCTTAAGTGGCTGAACTGATGGACTTCCATTATTCAAAAAAGTTTTCAGAGCATGTCCTCCAATACAATAACCCCCGAGCACTGGTATCTAAATTAAAATTAAATATTTAGAAAAATCTTTCTAAAACTGCCCGAGGGACGAGGCTGCGTGTTTTATGTGTCTTTGCTTCCGAGATAAATCTGAGTGCAAACAGTCGGAGAAGAAAATCGTTTGCCGTGAGTCTGTGCTGTTCACTGTCTAAACATTCAGCGGTTAGGGAGAGGAGGGGAAGCTTGTACATGAGGAAAAATGTGACACACACACACAAACACACACAAACACACACAGAGTACATCACGGTGGATTTACAACAAGAAAGACTTTCAATTCAACAATTCAGAAAAAATAAATAAAGGTGAGTATTTTGGAGCAAATGTCTGATCAATGTGGATTTTTGGAGTAATATGTAAATTAGAAAGTACAACATTTCCAAGAGCGATTATTACAAAAGTGATATCAATGATCCCTAAGATGTTGTTATTAAATGAAATGTGTCAAATCCACACAAATGCAACCAACTTGAAAATAATATTGAAAAGCCCCTGTCTGAACACTGTTTATTCTGTACAATAAAAGTTTTCGTATCCCAACCATCTACAAACAAAAAGCTTAAACCCATACGTCTGTGAGAGGTTCATATCCGATGTTTTTTATCATCGGACCACTGATAAATCAGCTCTGAAGTCACCAGATCAGTTAAAGAGATCGTTTCCACACTGTTGGTAAAAGGGGGGCCGGCTGTAATAATGGATAGAATCTAAAACCTTTAGACAAAGAGGAATTAAAAAACAAAGATGCTGGCAAGACAGATGTGAAAACCAAGGACAATCACTCATTGATTCATTCCATCAATAATACTAATTGCTATTCCGTTCCTTACTTTGCTCAGCTGCCTTACACTGCGAGTCCACAAATTTCGCTTCACTCATTGTGTTACTGACAAGGCCCGGGACATGTGCATTGTTAAGTTGCTCGATTAAAGAGTGTAGACAGAGAGGTTAGATTTGAATGTGCCACAGATGAGTGGCAGGGAAATCCTCCTCTACCGGACTGGACTGATGCCACGCTCGCATGTTTTGCTTAAGTTCTCCAAACTGGAAAAAAAAAAAGTGTGAGGAGTCGACGCTCAGTTAAAATGCAGCATTACTCATTGTTGTCATCATCTGAACAAATCACTGAAGCCTGCTCACTGGTCTGGTTGCCGCTGCCAGGCTTCATTAATTATCAGAGGAGGATTTCCAGACTAAACTTCTTATACTTAAAGAAACCGAGACTGGCTGGATGAGACTAGATTGCTCTCTCTCCCTCTCTCTCTCTTTCTTTGCACACTGACCAACATATATCTACTTATTCATCTATCCACCTATCCATCCATCTTCAACCTCTCCTCACACAGGCATGCAGTGCACGGAGAGAGCCCGCTCTGTTAAACTGAGGGAGTTTCTTTGTTTTTTGGCACAGATTAGTGCTTCAGCTGTGAGGACAGGACAGCCCAATTTGTCAAGAGGGTGCACGCAGCTAATCACATCAAAAGAAACTGCTGCCCGGGATAACATCAGCCCACAAGCAGGAGACCTCGGTCATTAGTCCACATCTGCAGGACAAATCACTGCTCGGCTGATATACTTACGCCCGAGCAGGATCATGCCTGGTAAAACTCGCAGCGTGGTACTGACGCGGGATAAACAAGGCCGGGCAAATTTGATGGGATGAAATGGAATGTGATGCCATATTTGACTTGGGGAATTTTCTTCTGTTCAGTGGCTCGCGCCGTAAATCTCCAAATGGTAAAGTGGTGCTGCAGTGTGCACTGCGGCAATCATGTGTATGCAAATGTGTATGTGCTTCAAAGAAAAATGGCTTTTTCCTCTATGGCACAGTTACATTTAGAGTGCCTTCGCCTCTCCTCTGCTCGAGAGGAACTATGGATCAAATGGATGAAAGATGTTTCCGCCTCTTCTCCATAAGAAGGAGCAGACATCTATGAAGAATATTCTCCCTTCTCAGCTTTAACAGGACAGACTGGTGCCCTTCACTGCAGTATCATTTGTCTCCATTTTTTCTTCCTGTCCAGTGGATATCACATCCGACTCGGCATTTCAGCACATCCTCCTCTGAGAGAACAAGCGTCCTCTGGGGCTTTGTTGGGCAGAGACACGATGACGGTTAGAAGACAGACTGCTGCGATTTAAACTGCCATTGGAACCAGAATGCTGCCAGTTGCTGGTTGGGAACCAAACCACTAAGACGCTTATTTACTTAAGAGTCATTTAAGGGATAGTTTACCCAAAAATGAAAATTCCCTTATTATCTACTCACCACTAGGCCCAGAGCCGCGTTCACATTCTCTCTCCGTCTGTCTGTGTTTTGTTTATCTTGAGAACCATTCATATTATCAACCTCCCACTTGGCATGTGATTTGTTAAGGGCCCAAGGATGTGCAGAGTCCAGCAGCTGGTCTTAAGCTGCTGCCGGTCACTTTTACAGTTTCAGAGAGAAAACTGCAAGCATGATCACCACAGGCCAAACAAACCAACAGGCGCATTTGCATCAGGTACTGCACTCGTGGTCCTGATCGTCAGAAAGTGATATCTGCACTTGCTAAACCCGGAAAAACAAATAAAATATGTGCGTGAAGTGTTTTTAATGCTACATACCTAATGAGGTGGTCATCAGTAACGTCTATAAGAACAAAGCCTCTTCGACTGGCAGCTAAATCAAGCTCACACACGTTGCCTTTCACGTGGCTGAGCAGGCGTCGTTACGCTCCGCTGGCGCTCCGTGATTCCTTTTCATGATAGATACTGACAATGTTGTTGTTGTGAGGTACTGTAGCATGATGAGGCCGAGCCTTTTATCAACATTTCCACTGATTATTATTATAATTCCGCTTCTACGTTTCATTCCCTCCTGTTTGTCTCATTCGTGTGGAAGAGAAAACAAACTTTCTCGAGTTCAATCGTCACCAACCGGCACCTCCGATTTCACACACACGTACGCACTCGAGTCCGTTGCAGGCAGAAAAGTAGACGTACACTCATTGTGATGCGTGAAAACACAAACAAAGAACACATCCGAACCCTATTTTCTTAAAACACAACAGGGACTGTCAAATTGCTGTCACTAAACTTTGTGATTTACCAAACTAGGAATAATTTGTGCATAAATTAAGGGGAAGGGATAATGAGAAATGCCAGGCTTTCTGAGATGAGAGGAAATGGAACGCAGCAGTGGCCAATCAACTCCTGAAGATTGGAAATAGAAATCACCAACCTCACCTGAGAAGAGAAACACGCAGGGATGGAAATCCTGACTGGTGTGTTAATAAGCTTCCATGGCTCTGGAGTCCGACCAGCTGTAAATGAAGGGGCGGGGGGGGGGCTGCTTGGTGGACGTGTGGAGACCGGGCTGCTACGGATAAGATGCACTGCTCCGTCTCTCATTGCATTTGAAGCTCTTATTCTTCTGATCTGTCATCTCTAGGGATGGGTATCGTTTGTTTTTTATCCGATACCTGTTCCTAACCGATACTTTTAAAACGATACCGGTGCCTAAACGGTGCCTGAACCGTTTTTTGTTTTTTTTTAAAGTGCACAAAACGACGCTTGACAACATTTAAGAAAGGCTTTTTTTATTGCCAAATATATGACCTGTTTAAAGCAGATTATAAATAAATACAAAAAACTTTTTAACTTAAAACTATGAATAATATATGAACTGTTTACACTATACTTAAATAAATACAAAACACACACTCTGACTAGTGACTCTGACTTCGGTGCCTGAGCCAATCGAAGACTGATGGTCGAAACCTTTCTTGGCGTGGTCTTCGTCCCTCCCGCCCCCAGCCTTTCCAAGCCGATCCAGTGCTGGTCGCGGCGCACCGCCACGGAGGAAATGCACCCGGCGGGGGCCAGCCAGCGCCGGGGAGAGATGTCGCGAGGAGATCCTCCCACACCTGCACGGGAGCCCTGGCGCACGCGACGCAGGCAGCGCGGAGACAAGAGTTTGTCCACCGGCAGCCGCGCCCGACTCATGCCCGACGGAAGGCGCAACTTCCTGTGAAGGAAGGAGTGGAAGTGTGAGGAGGCGGGAAGAGCAGAGACCTCAGTCTGCAATTGGCTCAGGCACCGAAATGAAGCATCGAAATCTGCGTTGCATTTCGGTCCGGGTAGGTACCGGTTGTATTGGAACCGCTTCTAGGTACCCAACCCTACTCATCTCGTGCCGCCCCTGCAGGACGATGTGATTGACTGCAGCCGACGCTCAGTGGGCACGGAGGCCAAGTCCAACAGGCACATGATGCTCCTCTATATCCATTAAAGAATTTGGTTTGGATAGAACGGTTAAAACTCAGGTCGCTGCGGTGCCAGCCATTTTGTCCAGGTTCCCTCCCCCCCACCACCACCACCACATGCTGTTTGCATCTATTAACAACAGAAATCAAATGTGTGATGGCAGAGTGCTGACATTTTCTTACACTGCGCCTTTTCATTTAGCTCCGGGTCCTGCAGAGAGTCTGCCAAACACTTCCTCATGTGGAAGACTCCGGCCACGAGAGAAGAAACAACTGCTGAGACTTCAGAGGATCCCGGGTTATATCAGGTGCCGGCGGTCGGTCAGCGGCGGTGCTGACGCCCAGGCAATATCACAATAATCTCCTTATGCTCCCACACCCTCTCTCTCCGTCTCCAAATCTTTTCTCTTTCACCCCCACAGCCCGGGGGGGTGCCTGCCTGGGAGGCACGTCAGCATGCATCCCACCGCAGTCTGTCTCTCTGCCACTGTGGCAAATCAATTCTTAATAAACCATCTGAAGGCTTCCTCTGCTCTACCTTTCATTTCCCCTCCTCGTAGCTGCAGGGCAAATTAGCCTGCCAAAAGGATGGGGGGGAGAGGGAGCAAGCGGCAGAAGAAAGCAACGGAGAGGAGAGGGTGAAAGAAAAAAGCAAGCGAGCAAAACACCTACAATTAAATTAAAAAATCACTGTTCTTAATTAATCTGGGAATTTCCCCAGAACTGTGGGTTTGGGACCTGACTGACACGGCTCCAGATCCCCGGCATCTCCTTGTGTTAGTGCTGCTGGGCCGGAGAGGCAGAGAGAGGTAAAGGAGGAGAGGAGAGGCAGAGAGAGGTAGAGGAGTAGAGGAGAGGCAGAGAGAGGTAAAGGAGGAGAGGAGAGGCAGATGAAAGCTTAATAAGAACTCTCCGCAGAGATCCCTGAGCAGAATAGCGAAGCCGTTACCCCCATACCCCCCACCCCCCCCCCCACCAAACCCCAACCCCTACTTTGGTTTTCTTCTTCCTCCCACTCCCTCATACTCTCATCATTCCCCCCCTTTCACCTGGCTTCATCTCTTCTCCCGCTACAACGATCTATATCCTTCGACCCTCGTTCCCTCTTCAACCCTTCTTCTCCCTTTCTAATTTTCCCAGCTTTCTGAAAAACCGGTGTCGGCTAATGAGGTGTGGGATTGACAGCTGGATTACACCTTCGCTTTGTAATCCTTTCATTTCTGTATTTAGGATAATCACCTACGCCCACCAGCTCCCCCCCCCCCCCCAACCCGACCAGGGCATTGCTTCCTGCCTCTGGGGACAGTCGATGCATGTGCCTCATTCGATTGTGTGTGACTAACCTCCGCCCGAGCCCCAGTTCATAGGAGGGAATAAAACATTCATTATCTCGACTGAACACTGAGGCAAACAATATGCCAATCATCATGCAAGACCACCGACACTCTGCTGCATACTTCATAGACTCATGAAAGGTACAGAGTGAACCCATCTTTCTGTCCTGGCACAGTGAATGTGTCTGCTGCTTGCCAACCTGTCTGCAGCTCCTCATCCTCTTTTTTATTTTACCTCAGAGATTAGCAAACAGTGTCTTTCCCTTCTGCTCCTCCAGCCATTCTCCTCCTCCTCCTCCTCTTCTGTCTCTCCTCCCTCCCTCCCTCCCTCCCTCCCTCACTGGAGCTGGTTCCCTATGCGGCCACAGGATTCACTTTGTTTTTGATCATTCTCAGACTCAGAGCTACACAACTTATCTGCTTCTCTACATTCTCCCAGGCCCAGAGGAGGAAAGCAGGGCCTTTCATTAGCCTTGCTCCGTGCCGCCTCCTCTGATGTGCTGAAAAAGACAATAGACAGATGGGGAGAGGGAGAAGAAAGGATTCTGACCAGTGTGCTTTTAAAAGCGTGTTGGTCCCAAGGCTTGAAATGGCTGGTTCACTGGCATACATTTAGTCATGGAGTTCCACCAATCGTATTACAAGGCCTTTTGTAGCCTTACAAGCAGAGACAGGCTGCACTGCCATGTGCAGATTTACAGCATTTAGCTTCTGAATCCAAGTTCTATAGAATAACAGCAAAAGCACAGCTATACCATGGAAGGGATACAATGAGAACAGATACTTTGGTAGTAAGTCAATGCAAAAATTCTACAAATGTTTTTTTTAACAGTACCGTATGCACCAAACAATACCGACCCGCTGCTGGAGGATAGTTGCTCTGACACATACACACACATACAGAGACATCTTCACATTAATGTATAACATTTCAGCATTGAAGGATGAGGGGTGATAACTTTGCACAATATATTTAGATTTTCTACATATTACTTCACTGCCATGACACCAACCCTAACCCTAAAATGTGAGGATTTGTTGCTTGCATCTGTTTTAGATGTAATGTCAACACATTAAGGAGTTTTTCAATATTTGAAGTCAAAAACATAATGGAGATGTCAATATTTGGAAAATAGAAAAATAGGCAAATAGGAAAAAATGAGTTGTAACATTGAATTTTTAAGGTTATCTCCGAATTTGCGCTAAAACCAAACCGACCAGAGTGTCCTTGAGCAATAATTCAACATTCAACCACAACCTCAGACGAGAGCGGTGCCTAACTAGCCGGCTCACGGTCTCAAACCACACGGAGATATGGAGATCTCCCCTTTAGGGAAATCAATCAGGTCCGTCAAAAAGCCAACATTTACCTTGACACGAATCATCAGACACTGTTTGCAAAGACCACAGCTCCTCTGGAAGCTTCTTTGTTAGCCCCTTATTAGCCGTTAGCCTGTTGAATAGCGAAGGCCGAGACGCAGAGGGACTTATCATTGTCTTCTGATTAATTAACAACACTGGCACTCTGTTTGTCGACCCCTGACTCCACCACCTCTTTCTCCCTCCGTCCCCTGTGTTGCTGCACGGCTTCCGTGTTCAGAGGCGATGATTTCGCCTGTGTGCTGAACTTAAGAACTAAATGGGGGAACATTCACAGGGAGTTCAGGACACAATTAGTGATTAGCAGACAGCCATGTCTTCTGAGGGCTTCCATCCTCCGTTTCATCCTCCCCTAACAAAGACGAGGGATCTTCAAGCAAAGGGAATAGCATATGAGGCTGTAATGCTCATGGATTTGTCATGCCCACATTCTCAGAGAGATCATACACTTCTGCCGGTTGATAAGAACACAGGGAGAAACGGACAGAAGTCGCTTTAATTAACAATAACGATCCCATCTCATTTTGGTTAAACTAGGCAGCGTGGACAGATAATAGAGAGCCGAGTTAGAGGTGAGAACAATGAGCCATTTTGCATATCCTTTTTTTTTTTAAATCACTCGTAAGAGGAGTCTTCTCAACAATGGCTGCGAAGGAGCTTTCAGACCACTTCTCTTTGATTACGTCTTATTACACGGAACACTTTTGGTTACAGATTTTTTTAGGGAAAAAGGGAGAATTATCCAAACTCATCTCCTGCATTTTGAATACACCCAGTGCTTGAAAAAATGGTAATAGAATTTGAAAGTTGAAACAATGCAACAAAAGACTTGTCCCACTGCAGAATGGTGTCACCCGTGTCCCTGTTAACCACCGCCGCTGCCAGTGTGTGTTTATCGCAGCGCACGGAGAAAATGGAACGTGATGGAGCCCCGATAGCTGAATCATCACTTTAACGCTTGCCTTCACAGTGGCTCCATCTCTAACTGAATCAATTAGGCTGTAATTAAAATGCTGCCATAGACAAATAAGAGGCGGGGGAGGAGTAAGGAGGGAGTGGGCAGGGAGAGGACACCACAGTGTTTGGACCCGGGCCCAAGCTACACTGGAGCAGCAAGGAACTCTGGATTCCAGTTTTATTAGAGAGCCACAATGGGTTTTCTGTTTATTCTTTGCATATGCATGGGTTTGCATAAGTGTGTACAGTAATACTATTTAGAGAGGGTTAGGTATGTAGATAAAAGCACCATAAATGATAATGTGCTACCTCTTTTAGTACACATGCAGAACTTATATCTTATATTTCTTAAGATAGTGAGAGTGTCTCCCTCCCTCTCTTCCTCCCTCCCTCCCTCCCTCCCTCCGACAGTAGCCCAGCTGAAGGACGTGGTCAGTGTGTGACACTCGAGTAAAAAGAAAACATCCTTGTAGGCTTATAGCCATCCTGCTGGTCTAATCCCCCGTCTGCCACATCCCAGTAAAAGAGCAGCTCTGGGGGCGTCTTGCATCATTCTTGTTCCTCATCACAAACTATTTCACCAAAGACAGCGGGGACACCTTACAACAGCTGCTCTCCAGTCTTAATCTGACACTACCGACAAAGAAAACCCTTCTTAACCTCGCACACAAATGTGCATGTGTGTGTGTAGGAGAGAAAGAGAGGGAGAGGAGAGAGAGAGGGAGGGAGAGAAAGCTACTAGTGGCCCCTTGTCATTTTACAGCCTTCACAGACCATCTGTGCATTAAAGAGCCGGAGTCCGAGCAAAGTATTTAAACGGCTTTAATGTCTTCAGGAGGACCATAACCTTGGTCCTGCAGGAGCCCAGATTGGGCATCACACCGAGGTAGGAGGGCTCTTAATGTACCAAGCAGATGACAAGGATACAGAGTTCATACACACACACACACACACACGAAGGGTAACTCAATCTGCAGGAAGTCACCCCCATATTTAGTTTTCCCTTCATCCACATTCCTCTGCCCTCCCTCCCTGTCCCCGCTGTCCCTCCTCCCCAAACAAAAAGGGGAGAAGATGTCAAAAATCTCATTAAAGTATAATGGCCTCCACCTGCTTTCTTTCTTTTCTCACCCTCTCCAGCTTGCCTGTCTAATGACCAGCTTGACAAAACCTGGAGGATACCCACAATGCACTGGACAACGACCTCAGTGGGCACAGTGTGTTCAACCGCAAAAACACACACAGAGACACACACAGCAGGCACACTAAAAGCACGCAACTGTTCCATGACATGTGTTCCCAGTATCAAACACAAAGAGACTCCTGCAGGTGCAGCGCCCCCCCCCCCCCCCCCCCCCTGTCGAGCTCATAAAGCACTCACGTCTGGGCCTGAACGGAGAAGGAAAGCTTCAACCATGAGGCTAAATCATCTATATGAGCCTCCCTGGAAAATCTGCACTCAATTTCTTTAAACTATTACACACACATCAGGTCTGAGGTTACGCATAAAGTAAATATGTGTCAACTGGCTATTTGTAACAGCTCCCAGGGGTCAGATTACGCTCTGGCCCGAAGCGCATATACGAGCGCCTCAGTCCGTCTGTACGTCTGTCGTCACCGCTTCGCCACACGCCCAACAAATCTCGTCCCGGCGCGTTTTCTCGATTTAATAACCACGGCAAAGGGATGTGTCTGTTCCCGTCTCCGTGACCGAATATCCTCACAAGAATTAGCCGCAAAACCGTGTAATGGTTCCAGCAGATGGCGAAGAGAGAATAAGGATTTGTGTTGTTATTCTGCATTATGACAGAGATTAGATTGTAATGTGAGAGGAGGGTGCAGCCGACACAAAGCAGCAGTGAGGGGAAGACAGGTCTTTGCAGCCGATTAAAAATAAAGTAAAACGCCGTGATCCAAAACTAATAAAAACAGAGCGAAAACAGAGGGCATGATTTAGGCTGAAAGGAAGAAAAAAAAGCAAAGGAGGCTGTTTTCCAGCTAATCTCCGTGAGGACGCCTGTCTGCTATCAGCCCAGATAACACTGCAGGCTGTGTGTCAGGAGATTTTGGGGTGAAAGGTACACAGGAAATCAAAACAATCTAATTCTGTTTGAGGGTGAAGAGGAGGCGAAAAACCAATGTATTGTCCGTCCCTATAGAGCGTGTTAAAAGAAATGGCATCTTTTATTCAGGCTCATGTGAGTCACCCCTTTCGAAGCGGACCTCTGTCCCCACATCGTTGGTGTGTGTGTGTGTGTGTGTGTGTGTGTGTCAACTCATTCTCCATGTGTTAGTAAAACCAAAGGCAGCTTCTGCGATTGATCCATGCTGTTTCGTATGAACGTGCAATAAAACGGGGGGTAAAAATTGATACCGGCTGTCGACTGCTATCAACTTCCAAGTTCTAAGTTTGGATGATGAAGACCATGAAGATGATTTTTCCGAATACAAAGCCTGCAGCTAAATAACAGCTCAGCTATAGGATTCGGAAGGGGGAAAAAAAAAAACCTAAAGCCTGTAACAGGGAAGCTTCAACCAACCAGAGCAAGAGAGGCTCATCGCACGGGGCCTTCTGGACGCCCGCCGGAAGAGATTTTTGAAAATATTATCCTGGAGAAAATTACAGCTCCGAACAATTTGTTTTATTCAGAATGCAAAGCCCTCGTATCCATTCCTCATGGTTTCTGGTTATCCCCGGAGTGGGCAACCGCCAGAATATGCTCTGAATGAGATGGGGACAAGGTGCCACTGAATAGAGAGAGAAGGGATCTGGGTCAGAGATACAAGGCTTAAATTTAAACGCCAGCTGCATGGCCGCAAATAAAGACACAGCAAAAAGCGTTTGGTGTATGGGCATGTGTGGGAGGAGGAGGTGAAGTTTTTTTATGTATCAGGTTTACAAAGGTTATAGAGAGACAGAACAAGTGCTTAAAGTGCGTGAGGATATTTATGAAACACAATAGCAGTCCAGGGCCGGAGCAAGAGGGTTGAGGACAGATCTGATACAGACATTCAGGACATGCACGGCTCCCGATGAGGTGCTGAAGGAGTACACGCCTTTTCTGGAAATTCTAAAAACAAAGTAACGACCACAGAGAAAATGTCCATTTCTCCTCTGAGAAGCTACACTGTTAACATGTGCATTCCCATAGAGTCTCCCAGGCACTGACATGTCCAAGAAAACACACCCGAACTCCTCAGACCTGTCTTTCAATTCCCATTCCTCTGTTTCTCTCTCACACACAGAAACCAGCACAACCACAGTCACACAAGCGGCAAGCGGGGGGGGCAGCCCGAAACCACCAGTAACCAAAACAAAGTACAAGGTCAGCAAAGCGAGCTCGCTGAGCAGAAACCAGCAGCCTCCCTGGCTTTCATTACCAGGATCAGAATCAGGAGAGGGAAGCAGGGACACATGGGACGATGCTATGTTTGCTGGCTCTGTTTATCTGTGCGAGTCCGACTCACGCTCCCTCGTGTGCGGGAAACAAAAACCTTCCAAACATCATGACGCCATCAAATGTTAATGCGGTTATCGAAACTTTAAATTGGGACAGAGTCCGACTGTATTTGTCTTCATGGCCAAAACGAACAATAACTGAACAGGAAATCTAAAAAAGAGGATTAAAACAGTTTTGTTCTTTTGTCTATACGTGCATGTGTGCGTGTGTGTGTGTGTGTGTGTGAGTGTGTGTGTGTGTGTGTGTGTGTGTGTGTGTGTGTGTGTGTGTGTGTGTGTGTGTGTGTGTGTGTGTGTGTGTGTGTGTGTGTATGTATGTAGTGATAACAGGCCCGGTGAAGCTTGACCTCTAATGGTGTCCTGAGTGTGTAAGTGGTAAAGAAGCTATCATAGCTTTAATAAAAAACCAAGCATAACAGGCAGCAGACCTCCTTAGCTACGAGTCTGTCATTCACACACACACATACACACACACACACACACACACACACACACACGATGAAACACCAATTAAACAAATTATCTTAACAATTTCAGTTTAACGTTAAACCGTTAAACAAAATCTCAGACACCACATCTCGTTCTGTAAAGTATGCAAGGCAAAATTTGAAGTAATCAAAAGTCCTGCTTACAGTTCAGGCTCATGTTGCACCAGCAAAAAGCAGCAGTGTCCCATTTTGATGTGTTTTTCAGCCATTAACTCTGGGAACTGGTTTCCTGGATACATAGAGAGCTAATCAATTCTCTCAGCAGGAACAATGTAATGTGTAGTACTTAATGTTTAACAATGAAAACGCTAAGTTGGTCAAAACTCCCCGATTTGCTTTTCAACAAGTGATCTAAATTAGCTTAACAGCTAATTAGAAGAAGATTATTAAAAAACAAAATAGTGGGAAAAATTGAGATGACTCATCGTTAGACGGAAAATGACTAAAAACAGAGAAATAATGAAACCACAAAAAAGCTGTTTTTGTTGAGCTCTTTTTCTTTCTTCACAATAATGAAATGGGAACAATAAACTGCAAAAAAAAAACAAAAAAAACAGCTGCTTCTATGTGGCAAAGATTTAACTGTGGTTTTCTTCTCAGTTTTGGTTTAGTCATATTTGCTGTGGCGGTTTCAATAACCACACAGGGCTTTTTCACTTTCTGTAATTTGGTACTTCCCAGTGACTCAAAATGATAAAATGTGAAATGCAACGCCCTCCTCCTCCCCGAAGACCTCCTGTCTAGATCCCGGCCTCCTCCTCATCATGGCCTTGGTCCTAGTTCTGTCCTTCCCATTATTCCCCTGATGGCTAACATGAATATATACAGTATATGTTCGTGTGTGTGCGTGTGCATGTGTGTATGTCCGAACGCGTGCGAGTGTGTACGTGTGCATGAATGAGTTTTCTGTGCATGAGTGGGTGTCATTACTCCTGCCCCCATCTGACGGTTTGGGGTTAAACAATGTTATTATTAAAGCCCTTCCAGAGTCGCTTCCTGCCTCCCTCCAGTAATACCCTTACCAACTATAAATCAACTGCATGAGACCTGGAAGTCACAAACGATGCTTGTGTGTGTGTGCATGTGTGTGTGTGTGTGTGTGTGTGTCTCTCTGTGTGTGTGTGTGTGTGCATGTGTGTGTGTGTGCATGGCAACAGCTGTGCTTTCAGATCCACGTGAAGACGACAGTGCAGCTGTGCAGTGTGTCATTGCAAAAAGACGAGCACCTTACTTTCGCAGGATCCCCCCCAAGAGAAAACAAATGATGAATGTGAAAGCACATGATGCTCGGGATGCGATTCAAGGGAATAACGTCATTGAATTTATGTTGCACGAGTCGATCGTGGTTTATTTGCTGTGATAATGCATCTGACTTCACAGTGGCTTCTTCTGAATAACTATAAAAGAACAAAGTGTGCAGGCAAATCACACAAATGCATCGATTGTCGGAGGTAAATTGAATCGGTAACAGTGAAAACAACCCTGCTAGACCACTGAAGATTAGTTTATGTCAGAGCTGAGACCCTGAAACAATTTCATCTCCCTGAAACCAAACCAGATAAATAATGCTCTGTGAAATAAATGGCTCCTGTGCAGCAGTGATGGCTCATTCTGGGATTGTTTGTGATTGTGTTGACACCCCCTGCTGGGCTGAAGACATAACTACCACACACACACACACAGAACCAGCTCACCACCAGCAACAATGTCCCATTTCCAGTCAGGCTTAAGTTAATACCCTTAAGTTAATGAGACACTCAAATCAAACCGATTCCTTCCTTCAGATGTAGTCATCACTCCAGCAAAAACACACATGGAAGCATGAGAAAGAAAACAACCCCCAAAAAATGTGCTGTACACAGTTGTGCTGTACATCAATATTCTAAAATGCCTCTGTCTGTGCACGTTAGCCTGTGTCTGAGTCCACACACACTTAAGAAAGAACGTCTAGACAGCCGTATCCACGCGAGTGTCTCTCATGGCTAAGGAGAGTGAGAAATATATACTGTGCAGCTGCCGAAGACACAGTCGACCCACAAAAGAGCTATTGTGCGCCCACAGCAAAACAATACAGCTTAGCTAAGCTATGAGAGAAAAAAAAAACATGGGGATCAATAGAGAATTGCAATTAGCCCACATTGGCAGGAGCAGTGCCAGATTAGACACAGGATGTCGATTCCATTTCCTGCACTATCGGGCCCTAAAACTTGGTCGGCTCACTGTGTAATTGGAGCATCGCACATAAACCTGGATAAGACGTTGTGGTGCAAACGTGTAGTAATGAAGACGGTGATAATAAAAGTATTGTTGAGGAGGTTGGTTAAAAATAAATCAAATTCTGGAGTGATCTGTTGTTGCCAGACGACGACAACAACAGACTTTAACAGAACCGAGTGGATCCTGATGAAGTTTCTGACTTTACTTCAATTTTTCTATACGTATAAATAACCAGAAGACAACACGACCTGGCAGAGAGAAAAACACGCCACCAGTTATTTTTCCTTTTACAGGTCTTAGCAGAGAGAGAGAGAGAGAGAGAAAGAGAGAGAGGGAGCTCTTGGATGTACACTGTACATCGTCTCGACAAAATGAGAAGGAACTGACTGGCCAATTAAAGGTCTTACCTTTGAGTATGCCCTGGCCTTGCAGTACATCCCTTGAAATCAGCACAGAGTAGAAGCTCTGAGAGAAGCCAGGTCGGCAGGGACCTCCGATAGCACGCTCCGCATTACTCCTCTGGAAGAAAGAGAATACAATGTGAGTCATCGATAAACATGGATTTCATTGATTTCTTGCTTCTCTTTGGCCCTGAACCCACGAAGAAAGGCAGCATATATATATATAACAGCAGTTAGCAGAAATGTGTTCAACAAGTTCAAGATCAGATATGGCCCTGGCTAAGCACATAATACTTATACACTCGGATAAAATGTGCTGTGTAACACACGCTCCATTAAAGCAGCCAGATGAAATAGGTATTGCCCTGAGGATTAAGTGAAGTGAATAAAACAAAGAAAATTGCATGAACGCAGCAGCATTTTCTCATTTTCTGACTGTGGGTCTCACGCCAGAATTAAGGACCCTGCAAACAATCTGCAGAAAAAACTTTGCACCCAACAATGTACATCACACACACACACACAGACACACACTCACACACACCAGTGCAGGGGCAGGCTGCTGTGTGTGTGTGTGTGTGTGTGTGTGCATGAAGGAGTAAAATGCAGCAGTTCCTCTCCTCTTGAAAGAGGAATAACGCAGTAAAGTATCTGTCATGTTTCCTGAATGTGTGTGAGCTCCGTGGTGTGAGTGAGGAGAGCCGGGAGACGGATGCTTGGCTCCTCGGTGCACCCCCCCCCCCCCCCTTGCCAGGCAGCCCACAGGCGCCCACTTCATCCAGCTCCTATCGATTCAACGATACGGAGAATTGTTGAAAAGCCCCTTACAACTTCAATTCGAACTTATTACTGGCTGCAGGGAAGCTTTATCAAATAGATGCGCTGGTGGAAATGAGAAGGAATTAGTTGAGCAGGCATCACCGTCGGCGATCGGATTGAGCAACATCTCTGAACTTGTCGCAGCCCGAGAAGCCGCAGCGATCCGGGGAGAGAAGCTCCGATCCGGATCTCAGAGGACGACGATGCTTCCTTTCACTTTTTTCTCCCTCTTTCCCTCACACACATATATAAATTAATTAGGGGACCAATTAGCGGGACTTGATGGGAAATAACCACCGACGCTGTGATGCTGCTGCAGCGGGACCGACGCCGGACTCCCTCCGACCGTACACGACTTTATCCAAAAGCTTCATCCAAACCCCTGCGCCTCACAACTCATCCGCAGATCACATGTGGGAGGAGGAGAGGAAGAAGAAGGAGACACATCTCACCCAGAACGTGTCCAGGAGCAGCGCGGCTGTGAGGAGCAGAGCGCGGTCAGCTCTCATGGTGCCGGGGGTCCGCGCGTCCAGGGGGGCTGCGTGCTGGATGAGGAGCCAGAAGATAAAAAAAAAAAGAAAAGAGGAGTCGGTGTGTAAATTCTTCTCCTCCGGTGCTGCTGCTGCTGCTGCTGCTGCTCTTACTCCCCCTGTTCTCCTGTTCTCTCCTCGGTCAGCCTCTCCTGTCACGTCCCCCTGTCGGTGCTCCGTGTGTGGTGCTGCAGCTCCAGTCCTCCCTGGTTATCTGGTTCTCTGGTTCTCTCTCCTCCGCAGGTGAGCGCTCCGCTCGGCACCAAGGCGCAGCCAGCGTCACTCTCCAACCCCTCCTCTCACCCCCCCTCCCCTACCCGTGTACGAGAACTCCCCACACACGCACTTAAAGAAAAACACTCGGATGAGACGACGCAGGTTCTCTCCTCTCACGCACGAACCCGATGTGCGCACCCCCTGCTGCGACCTGGAGGGGTTTACGCAGGTTTTTGTTTGGTCTTTAATGCGCAAAAGGAACATGGAAGAACACACGAACCATTAGCTCTGGAACTTCCACCACTGGTTTACTACCATCAAGCTCCAGCTACCTGAACTGTGCACACTTGAGCTTAATGCATTTTCATTAAGGTTTAAATAAATCTTTAATGTTTCCATTCCATTATGGGAAAGGCGGTGGACTAGTGGCAGAAACTTGGACTATGGGCAGAAAGGGTCCAAAAATCCAAGAGGATGCCCACTGCTCTGTATGTCTGACACCAGATGGGTTAAAAGCCCTTTCATGAGTGTGCCTGTGCATGTCTGTGCATGTGTGTGGGATAATAAAATGTATCTTAATCTTAATTAGCATTGCGTAAAAACTGTTCAGGCTGCATTTACGCAGTGAGGCTACACACCTCATGTGAGTATCATGTGACCTGCAGCTGATAAACAGGTGTTAAAAAATAACTTAAGCATGATGTGGCCACTCCCCTTTTATGTGCTCCATCTTAATCCCTATGAGCGAAGTTCCTGAGGGTAAATTCCTGAGGACACTGTGCCGTGGTAGAGACTGTGACACATTTGGATATTTAAGCCAAAAGGCTCAGTACTTTTAGACTTTATGAAACGCTTTTTCATTTCTTTAAATTTCATTGATTTCCATACGTACGGGATGTCAAAATAACAGTGTAATTTTGTATGTAAATCTCAAGGTTCAGCTTCTCTTGTTGTTACCTTCTTTGTTTTAATACATCATGATTTCCCTGGAAAGCAGGAGGGTATTAACACTAAGTTGATTATGCTGATTAAATCAAATACAGTGTCATTTAAAAAAGAAATCTTTTTAAAGTGCATATTCTTGTTGATCAAATAAAACACTTCACAAATATTACAGAGTGAATTAGTTTTAGTTTTTCTTGTTTGAATTTGTAGTTGTGTTTTGTGTGTGAGGCTTTGTTAGGACCACTGAAGGTTTCATACTAAACCTGAGCCAATGATTCCCTGGTTGTCATCATCTCTTTGAATACAATCAATGAACGCTGATGCTAACTAAAGTTCCCTATTAGCGAATTTAATTGATCTATAAAAAGTCATTAAAGTGTCTCATCGTGTCGACGGCTTCTCGACCTTCAGTCTCCCGACAACCAGACCCATGTGACATACTCAACACGCCGATAAAAAAAACACGAACTCGACATTAATCGCTGTTTTTATGATATGATTAACTCATCCTTAGCGTTTTTAAAATGTTTACATTTTTCTTCACACGTTTTTCCAATGTTTTTTTGTTTTTTTTAAAGATGAGTCTGAGTGATGAAATGCCATTAGCGAATCTTTGTGGCATGAAGTAATGGATGCACTTTTGAATAATAGATTTTCTGTGATATTGTGACGTGAGGACCACAATCTGAACCACCACAGTCTGCCACGCTGACTGAAACCACCGAGGAATCCATTTGACAGAGAGTCAGACCGAGTCAATGACAAAGACGCTCATGAATACAGACATGGACGGTGACTCAAGTGTGTTTTGATGGGATTGATAGGCCCCCGTGCGTGGTATTTGATCATCTTCATTTTATTTATGACATTAACTAAGCCAGTGTGTTCTCATTTTGCAGAGATTAATAGCTTGCCACTCCGACTCTCCGTTGATGAACTCACCAAATGCTCCTTTCACCTTTTTTCAACAAATCCAACATTGTCTCTGAAACTGGGAATATAAAAGAGAATTTTCATCAAAAGAAAAGCTGAGCATGGGTCAATTCAAAAGCGTTTCAGTGTGAATCCAAATGTTTCACAAAAGCTGAACTTAGTTCTCTTTCAACTCTGCTTTTTTTCTCTCTTCTGTCAAAGGATTGACGAGGCCACATCCAAGTATTACCCTGTATCTGTACTGTGTGGTTCAGTAATACCTGTTACTATCAGCAGTTTATGTCCCTGAACATTGTCTTGTGGCTCCATAAAACATGTCGCTGTACATAAAACTGCATAACATGGAGGTTTGCCATCTATCTGGCTTTTCTTAACTACTAATGATCTTTATGTTGGGCTGTTTCTGATAAGCAGAGCGCTCTTTGTGTCTGCTTAGTGAGCCAGTGGGCTCTAATCCTATCAAAAAATATGACTCTGCATTAGTGGGTGGCTGCTCAGCCAATTTCCTCTGTGTGACATGCAGGCGTTTTACCACCTCTCTCATCCCAATCCCTCGGCCCCAAGGATCAGCTCCAGCACTCCCAACCAAAGTCCCTTTTTATTCCTGATGGCCCCTGTGACATGGGGATGGTTTTGTTCTGCTAAATGCTGTGACTGGTGGGTTCTCTCTTTGTCACGCTCGCTCTGGGTGGTGTGTGTGTGTGTCCCACAGTTTGATTCAGTGTGTGGCGATATCAGAATCTCTCTGCACCATTCAAAGTGTTCGTACCAGTCAATTTTACCAAATACAATGTGATTAGCAGCTAGAATGACACTCAGTAGAGTTCATACCTTTTTCAAGTCCCATCAGTCTCCTTGCATCAAGCTGCACCAAATTTCACACATCTATAAACATACTATATGTGTGTATGTAGCCTAAACATGCCTGATTATTTTTCATCAAGATCCCTGTATTACTCTCTGCTAAAGCAAATGTTAAAATCTCAAAGTTAAAGAATGTGAAAAGATTTCCCCAGATCCACCCTCCGACTAAGATTTGCACTAAAATGTAATAGGGCATTATTCCTGACCACCGAATCCTTCCACCAAGTTCCCTGGACATTTGTTCTCTTAATTAGTTTTTTTGTTTTAATGAAATGTTTACCTTGATGGTTCGGTGGTGATGTGCTGGTTCACACACACAGTCCAGCCTGTCGCTCGCTTCTCTTCCTCCAACTCACTGCCGCTGTTTTACTCCTTGTACATTCTACTGCAATATTTAAAACACATGAACCAGGCCACAGCATATCCCTGTTGTGTGGACTCTTTCTATTGAAGAACAACACTTCCAGCAAGCTACTTTACCACATTGCTTTTCCTATAGCTGCTTGACAATTAAAAAGCTCCTGCTGGTTCGCCGGCGGAGAGCAGGAAACAGCAGGAACTGTGCAGTTTGCATTAGCAGAAGCTCTGATGCCGTTGTAAAGCAACTGGTTACCAGTGGAAATAAAACTAGTATCTGACAGTACAAAGAGGAGAGCAAACTAAAAGGAGGAGGAGAAGCAAAGACTCCAAACCACAGAGATTCAGTTCCGAGCTACAAAAGGAATGACAGCTGAATACAGAGAGACTTTTCAAACACAGCAGTCGCTCTCGTAACCAGAGAGGCAGCGCACATCGAGCATGTATGGGTTGTAAATTGTCGGCTGCAGAAGTGCTCACTATGACCTAATTCCTGAGGACACTGTGCCGTGGTAGAGACTGTGACACATTTGGATATTTAAGCCAAAAGGCTCAATACTTTTAGACTTTATGAAACGCTTTTTCAATTTCTTTAAATTTCATTGATTTCCTTACATACAGGATGTCAAAATAACAGTGTAATTTTGTATGCAAATCTCAAGGTTCAGCTTTTCTTGTTGTTACCTTCTTTGTTTTAATACATCGTGATTTCCCTGGAAAGCAGGAGGGTATTAACACTAAGTTGATTATGCTGATTAAATAAAATACAGTGTCATTTAAAAAAGAAATCTTTTTAAAGTGCATATTCTTGTTGATCAAATAAAACACTGCACAAATATTACAGAGTGAATTAGTTTTAGTTTTTCTTGTTTGAATTTGTAGTGGTGTTTTGTGTGTGAGGCTTTGTTAGGACCACTGAAGGTTTCATACTAAACCTGAGCCAATGATTCCCTGGTTATCATCATCTCTTTGAATACCATCAATGAACGCTGATGCTAACTTGATCGTAATTTTCGTTTTGATTTAACTGAAGTGCGGATGTTACGTTTAATTTTAGAAGTTTTCCAGGAGGTATTTAAAAAAAATAATAATAGTTGACAGTTTTTGTTCAAAGTTCAGTCCAGAAGTACATTGGTATTTTTTTTAAAAACAATCACCCACAGCATCCTCATTGATTGATGATTTTACAGCACAGCTCCTCCCGGTACTAACACAGACTTGCTCCTCTTGCTTTGAGTCTTTTGAAGTGCATCTGTATCCCTTTGTGGCGTCTTTGGTAAAGAAAAGCAGAGGAATGTTCGATGGTGTATGACTAAAAGAGAGGAGTTACAAATTTATCTCTATAAAAGATTACTTCCCGGTGCTTTTAGACATTTTCCCTGCCCTACTGCGCCTTTACCTCAGAAGTCAGATGAACTTTTAGAGTCCTTTGCTTGGGGATAGTGAATATCCTCTAATCACTGATGGTGCTTCCAGTTTTGGGGGGGGAAATGACTTTCAAGTGCCATATTGGTTTCATTGCTAAACTATTGTGTTTTGGAAAAGAGTTCCTCCCCAAGCGTTGATGGACAATTGTTCATGTTCTTGAATCCAGCTTGACTAAGCTAACAGGAAACAGGAAATTAACTCCTATGAGGACAGACAAAATTTTCATTTCATTTCTGCATAACTACAGACGCACACATTTTTCTTAGTCACCAGTCTGACTGTTGTCTATGTCTCCCTGTTGTCTGTGACAGAATTGAACCCGTCCAGACTTTGATGAGATAGAAAACCACCCCTGCTGAGAGTTTGCATCAAATCCACACTCATGACTCAAGGCCTTTATAACATTTAACACTTAAACGCGACATTGCAGATAAATAACAGTTGAAAATAATGATGCCTCAGTTTAGTTAACGCCTCCTAAGAAGAGAGCACACACACTATCTGAGACCTGGAAACAGCTGAATGTAATGCAGCCATCGTTAAGGTTTCTGGTTCCACCTGAGCTTGTTCACCAATCACAAGTTTTAAATGTCTGCTGCTCAGTTTGTCCTTATAAAATAATACATATTACATAAACTGCAGTCGGGAAACAAGTTCTGAGGTTTTTTCTTTGTGCACATTGGTAAGTTAGTAAATACAATTAATTCAAAGTCAACTTGCATAGTAAAAAGAGCTGGATTCCTCAGTCCGCTGTGTACAAAGGAAATGGCAATGCTGCACGGGTTCCTACACACAGCTGGAGATCATTTAAGTTGGATAAATTAACATAAAGATTAACATATATATATATATATATATATATATATATAAACGTATATAGAAATACACACATTGACATACACATATTCACACACACACACACACTTATAGGCACTTCAATTGACTTAAATGGCTCTCTCTGCAGTTTAGTGCAGTGCCCTTTCTGCACATCTGTTTGGATTGGGGTGTGTGTTTGCCCTGTGGTGATGCTGGTTGCAGCTTTCTTTCTGAACCTGTAAAAGGGACCTGCAGTGACTGAGTCACAGTAAGTAAAGACCAGCTGTGGAAGTCAGCCTAAGGAACCCGGAGGCCGCTGCTGCACAAAGAGCTGTTGGCTGAAGCTCGGCTCAGTACTCGGAACCTCCAACCGGAGGATTGGCTGCCGTGGAGTTCAGACTCATTGTTGTGAACCTACCTGTTATTGTCATGTCCAACCACACAAAGATTCAACCCTACACTTCCTTGGCCCTTCTTTCTCAGAGTTTCAGAAAACACATCAGTGTTAATATTGATATAATGTGTTTCAATAGCGTAGTTTCAAACTGGGCGGTGGACTAGTGGCAGAAACTTGGACTATGGGCAGAAAAGGTCTCTGGTTCGTCTCTGGTTCGACTCCACGGAGAAACAACAAAAAGACGAACCTGGATTGATCTGTCCAAAAATCCAAGAGGATTCTCCCTACCCTGACTAGTGCCCCTGAGCAAGGCACCTCACTCCCCCAACATCTGGCAGAGGTTAAATTTCCCCTTGCATGAGTGTGCCTGTGCATGTGTGTGGGATAATAAAATGTATCTTAAATAAAAAATTTTAGTGACAGTTCAAGAAAACATTTCTAAAACATGTCTATGCTCTCACAGTCGTCCTCCTCTAAAACCTGGCCTCAGTTTGATCTAAATTTGAATTTATATGTCAACCTATATTTTCCAGCTCAAATATTTATTGTTTGTTAGTACTGGATTCTCTGCAGGAGCAGAGTGAATTCTATATTTTCAGTATGCATAAGTTGGTTTGTAATAAAGGCAGCATTTTAATTTGAATGAGCAATCAAACCAGGACTCTTGACTAACTGATTTTAGAGCAGGAGCTGCCCAACATAAACAAATGGGCTGCGGTTATCATAACCTGTCAGCAGAGGTTCTAGGAGCTGGGAGCAAAGGGAGCATTGGGAGCACTGGGAGCCCTTATTTCCTCACAAAACAGCATCTATCTGCTGAACTCCCATTGAGGCCTGCCACTGCATTGTGGACAGGGTGCTTCATTATGTCAACTTGTATTACTGTGCTCAAAATACTCAAACAAACTCAGGCCCGGGGAGCAGTACACAGCCAGACAGCCTGGGTCTAATGGCAGTTAAAGAAAGCAGGGGAGACAGGCAGCATCGCTCTAAGTTGTCTTAGTATATTCTGAGGGGCCCAGTCATCTGGCTCTCCTGATAATGATGCTTCCATTAGCCACTGGGATGCCAGGGAAGTCCCATACATTAAATCATTAGGGATCTCTCTCTCTCAATCTCTGTCGGGGAACTGATCTGGTTGCAGTTTAGGTTTCACTTTTTGAGCTCCACTCCGAGGCCATTAATGCAAATTACCCTGAGAAAAGAAAGCCGGTAAAAGTGCAAAGGGTAAAAAAAGTAAAACCCACCGAGTGGGGTGCCAGTCTTTACAGAAGATGTTAAATGGTTCCCTCTTCATGTGCCACCAGGGACCTTCCTCTGGGTCTTAAAAGCTACTCGAGAGATGGAGACTCTCTTGTCACTAGCTGGACATACACGGCTGATATGTGTTCTTCTGGAGGACACGGATATGATCCCATCCTTTCCTTTCTGGATCACAGGGCCGCTGGGGTTTCCTTGTCCTGCCCCTGGTATCCTGTGGCATTGCCCATGGTTGACACATGGAGGCAGGGCTCTCAATGGTTGATGATGGATTCAAAGAAGTGTTGACAGCTGTGAAACAATGACCCAGATGGGGATCGGGGGGAGAATGTGAGCTTGGAGCAAAAAAAGAATACTATTGTTTGATTTCCCATCACTGATGGAGACGCAGTGGAAAGAAAATGCAGCTGGATGTCCCCGATGGCAAAGCAGTGGCATGGATTATGATATTCAGACATCACAGAGCCAGCTGCAAAGTGGTCAGCCGAACAATGCGAAGCAGCGGGTCCCACATCGTGTGAAATGCACATGGCACGTCACTGAGAATGGTCAGGGGAATGCAGCATTGTGCCTTTCAGACTTATTCCACTTTTAAATGAGTCATGCAAATCATGTGGTGTGTTTAAGTGCTGCTTCAAAGTCCTAATGTTTTTCTTATGTACTGTACAAATGGAATTGTCAAGTTAACCCAGAAAGCCCTGAACTAGCACTACCCCACGTGCATTAGGAGACAGAGATGAGACAGGACATCTGATATGAATACATGCTGCATGGTAGAGAGGGTTTTCACGTGCATCCGTCAATCACATGTCTCCCGTTAATGGAGCCGGACTGAGGCGAGTGACCGATCCACCCAAACTATCCTCAGTTCTCTTTCTCTCTCATTAACGAAAACCCAATCAGATATTGTTGTCAGTGGGGGTGCACGGAGCCGTGCAGGTGCTTTCATGTGCGGCAGACATGATGCATTTGCTATGTCCCGTGAATTGTGGGAGAGAAAAAAAAACGAGGTGCTTTGAGAGGAGAGATGTTAAAGTGATTCCTAGGCAGGGAGAATTTTGAGCAGCTACGGGAGGCACTCAGTGGAGATGCCCCTAAGGCTGATAGGACGCTTTGATCAGAGATGGAGGGACACGCCTGTTAAAAATCAGCAGCCACCCGTTCCCCCTCATCTCTTTGTATTCCTCTTTCTCCATCCCTCTTTCTCCCTCTCCATGTCTCTGTCTTTCATTTCCCTCTCTCTCTCTCTGTCTCTCTCTCTCTCTCTCTCTCTCTCTCTCTCTCTCTCTCTCTCTCTCTCTCTCTCTCTCTCTCTCTCTCTCTCTCTCTCTTTTTCTCTATACCTCTCTTCAACTCGTGCAAACACACACTTACCGAGGGGTCAGTGGAGCTGTCTTGTTTCCACCCATGCTTCAGCCCCGTCCGGCTCCCCAGGTGGCTGCACTGTCATGCCCACTGGAGAGGGCAGCGCTGGACAGATGGCCCATATGTGGAACCCATCATATCCCTACGACAGGCGGCGTTAATAAGCATGCAGTGCACATAACGTCCTGCGATATACATACTCTAATAAATCATACAAATCCAATCCAGATAGAAAGACAGAGACAAACACGCAGCCGCGGCTACAGACCTTATTGCAGCCAGATTCCTGTGCTGCTCAATGTGGTTTTTCAATTGCTTTGATTTCATGGCAGCATATTTATTTCTGAAAACACTTTCCCAGTGATTTGGTTTTGTGGTTCCCTTTATGTCTTTTCCAGGGTTGCTGCAGTGGGGGGATTCTCTGACACTGAGCAACAGTAGTGAGTAAATTATTCCATTCAATTATCTGAGCATTTGCTCAATATAAATACCATCTGGGTGCTTGAAATAGATTAGTTTAAGGCCATAGTAAATTATTAAACTATTCCCAGTGAACGAGTCCCCATTCCCCTTTAAATGAGGCAGACTTATGGGGTTCATACCGACCCTGTGGAGGTCTGAGGTGCTCGGCACTTTGAATTGTGTCTGCCTGGAACCCTGCGCCAGGATTCCCAACAGGAACATGAAAACAAGTTCCACCACCGCTTGACCCTCCACTTCTTTCTGCTGCCCAAACAGTTAACCCATTTCCCAGACTAACTGGCCTGGCCTAACAAGCATGAGGCCTGGAGCAGAGAGAAGTATGCTTGGAAAAGGCCCGAACTCCGGAAAGGGTGGGTTATAAAATATCAGCCCTCTGATTTTGGTACATTACTCCTGACCATAATGTATTTGGCAGGGGGAGCTCTCATGACCTCAATCATGCTGCTCCCTCGCACATGGACTCAGTCTGACAACAGACCTACAGCACAGTGTTTCTCATTTATTTGGCACACTCCCTCTGGAGGGCCAAATCCAAATTTGAACATATGGCTGCCCTGCAATGTGCAGAAACCGCTACCCTTTAGCTCGCCTGGGCTCAGTGTTTGGGGGCTTGGACGACACTCCAGCAGCTTTCAGAGGACTTTTAACCATATTACGCCCCGTGAAGCATTAATAAAATGTCCTTGCCAGGGACTTTTTCAGCACCTTGCCAGTTTTTCACAGACAAAGATATGAACCTTCATAGCAGAGGACAATAACTGAGCTAAGAGTAGTGAAGGAAACACCTAGAAAGAGTGGAATACTAACTGAATATTTACTTCTGGATGAACCAAGATTATAAGGGTGTCTTGTGCTTTCAGTGGAAACACAATCAAAAAAGTTGGAGATTTTTAATATGCACTGGCATGCATTAAAAAAAATGTTGTTCTTATTTTATGAATATCTCTTGCGTGTAATCCTGCAGACAAACAAACCAAACAACAAAAAATACATTGACAGCAGCGAACACATAACCTCTTAGGCAGTAGTAATACATATCTGTTGTTCTGGGGAAGTTGATTAATCAATACCAATAAATCAAATCCCCCTATTTTTGCTCTTTCTGCCACCACATCCAATTAGTTAGCAGGTACCTTGAATGAGACACTCAGATAATCTTTCACTTTTCTTTACCAAACGCTTCTCACCACACACGACCCTTCATCACCCTTCCTCAGCAGATCATAAGGCTCAGGTGTCCCCGAGCTAGGCCCTCTTCACCACCCGATCTCCCACTCATCACCTGCAGCTATAGCATAGAAACGAAGCACAGTAACAAAAGCGTTGTTACCAGCAGTCTGCGAACCCAGGGCTGAGACACTTCATCAAATGGCACCTCATCAAAATACACTTTGAAAAGAAAAACAACTTCCCTCCTATCTAACCGCCGATCGTCAGAGCCATTTTTCAAAGACCAAGTATAATGGAAATTATGAAAAGGCAATTTCACCCTTGGGTAGAATTAGAGCAAGTGAATGCAACGCCAGCGTTGTGCTGTATCATGTTGGGCTGTAAACACTGAGACACCGAGCTGTAAGTTGTTGACACGTCTTCTCGGTGTCTGTCCCCCACAGCACCGAGGAGTCCACAGTTCAGAGAGCAGAGAGAGGGGCAGGGCTACAACTCAAAGCTCCTTTTATTTGTGTCAGAGTGGAATAATGTCCTCCCCCCTCCTTTCCCCAAGTCTGTCCTCCTGTCTTCTTCGTCTTCTTATTTTAAACCAACTCAGTTCTATTTGTTTTGATCTTCCTTTACACCCACATCATCGACGGACGTCTGTTCAAGCTGTGCTGCTTTGCATTTGTTTAGAATTGTCACATGAAAAAAGATTCTCCTGTCCATTATACGACGGTAATGCATCTTGTTCTATCTTCGTCTGCACTGAAGGATGCGTATGAAAAATCAATGCAGGGCCATTATGGTGATGCTGTCTTTCGGTGGCAAATGGAAGGAATGTGATTTTATTCAAAAGGAGTTTGTGTTTTGACTATTTCACTATGTATGTTTTCATTCTGACTTATTTTTAAAAAAGCTCAATTTGACACAGCAAAATGATGAAATAGAGAAAAAAGGGGGGAATTTAACAGTGTTCATTTTTACCTCCTTTTCAAACTGCACACTTCGAAATGATGTGTTGACTCAGCTCAGTAATTGTTGTAAATTTGTGAAAACACAAAAGTGTAATTCATGGCAGCTGCGCTGGATTGCTGATTGTGTTTGGATCGCTGCAAAACACAAACGCTGCGGCAGTGCAGGAGGCCTGTGTTGTTTACTGGAGTTTGTTCCTTGTAAAAGTTTCTTTGTAGAAGTGTCAGCAATTTAAAAACTGTCATTCCCAGAAGCTCGAGTGAAAGAGACTGCGAGTTTGGGCCACAGCTCGGTGGCGACAGTGACGACCTCAGAATATGTTGATCCAAACACTTCTTTGTGGAGGTGTAAAATGTTAGAAAGGCAGCGTCAACAAATATATATATCGCAGGAAATAAGGGGAAAACACTGATGCAGCACAAATACACAGATAGATTACTGACCACAGCTGAGCTTCACTGAACAAACTCTGATGGGCTGCACTTGTTTCCCCGGTGTTCAAAGTCCTCAGTGTCCATTCATACACCTGGATTTGCTTTGTGCTTCACTTCTTTCAGTTTGCCTGTTTTGTAAGTTTCTTGGATTTCCTCGCTTATGTTTGTCTTTCATTCAATATTTTTCCTGCACCTCCTGCTTGTCATGTCTGCATTTGGGTCCTGATCTGCAAAACAAAACTGAATGAAGGAATAAACGAAAACCAAAAGCTACACCACTTATCCTCTGGAGCCAATCCCAGCTGATTTTGGGCAAATGGTTGTAAATATACACGGATATACAAAGAAACATTCATGTTCATATTCATACTTTCAATTTAGTCTTGAATGAATTATAATTTTACCTTAATTTGTTTTTCATATTAACTATCTTATTTAATAGTTTCTAACTCTGCTATACGAGGCTGTTTTACAGAAAGTATTCTGAAGTGGACTTGATTTCAGTTTTGATTTCAGTTTTGGCTTCCATCCTTCCATCCCAGTATGAGGAAAAGAGGTAAAATAATAGTCTTTTGCTACAAACACAATACAACTACACTTATAACGATGGTCAGAGAACATTTACCTCCACCAGGACTCTCGCCACGTTAAAGAACGTGACAAAAGTCCGTTCATGTAGATTCAATCCAAAAATGAATGGGGTCATCCTCCATAACACCACAAAAGTGAAAACAAACCTGCAACAATGTGAACTTATTTTCCAACAGGTGGAGGTTGAGTTACCGTTGTTTGTGTTGCTCAAAGCAATGAAAAGTCTCCCCTGACATTGTATTGGTATTCTGATTTTGTCTCTCAACATTCAAACTTTCTTTCTTATTTTCCATTACAGCAATTTTCTTTGAGTCAGCGGGCATTAGATGAATTTTTGCCGGAGGCCCTTCCACACAACTCGTCTCAGCCCTTCTGAATATAAACGCCCTCTGAAACTAATATAAACATAACCCAACAATCCCTGCATGTTAGGATTAGTTGTCAATGTTATTTCAGTGAATTCTCCAACTCTCTTGTCTGCATAGTGAACTCTCCCGAGCTGCGTAAAACCTTGGGCAGCAGCATCACGCCATGTGTCTAATTTCATTTACCCAGCTCTCCAACTCCGATTTAACACGCCTCAACTTCCTGCTTTTATCCCTGCATCTCCTGCTGGGGCTGTTGGATTTGTTTATCGGCAGAGCCATCTGAGGCTTGGCAGCAGTGAGACTGCTGTAGTATTTATGTCAATCCCTGCTCCACACTAGGAAATACACACATACAGTAAAGTATCACTATGTAGTTTTCTTCATTGCAAATAACGAGTGACATACCATAATACTAAAACACCACTTCATTAGGCGTTTCAGTGACTCCGGGGTCTCGAAGGCCCTGAGAGGAAACCACAGGACGCTTTTTGTAGATTCACTCAAAGTTCAACTAAGGACACTTGTAATGGAGTCCAGTGTTTCCCATCCAGTGATTTAATTGTAGCTGGCGACCACAATATCGATATTGACCGCCACATATTGATTCTCTGTTTTTCTATTATTTCAAATGCGTATTTCCCTGTAGAGCTGCACACAGTATATCCTTGAATAGCCCCTCCTCTGTGGGCACCATAGACGGATGACATGATGGCTCCCCAAAAGGGACGCCGGATTGTCCCGTACGCCCCCTGGTGGCTGACTGCAGTGCAGAGTCATATACCCTTCCTCCTCCATGTCAGAGAATGGGACTAAAGAGTCAAAATACATATAACATAAACTGGATTGTTGTCGGCTTTTCCACACGGAGAATACAGCTCGAATAACTGCTTGTGAATATTAACTACTTGTACAAGTGGATGAAGATGTTGAATCTTTAACTTTTCACTGTTAGTGCAAATACCTTCTGAACCACAGGTATTGGTACCTGTGTCCCCTACTGCGACAAGTCAAAGTTACTGCTGTGAAAAAGCCCCATTATACGGTCTCATTTAATAAACTAGAAAAAAGATAAGGGAGGAAGTTAGACGTGAGAGCACAGACGTAGCCATCGAAAACTTTAGCAAGTCTGAAGTTACGATAAGTGGATGTTGTCCTGCAAGATCAGAAACTTCCCCATAGAATGGTCACAATTAGTTTTCTGACATTATATTTCTTTAATACAGAAATATGTATTTCAGTGACAAGGTTGTATAACAATATGTATGAGATCGAAATATATTTCGTTATTTGACTCTAGAAGCCAGTTTTTAGCTGGAAAAGCTTATTTTGTGCAGTTTTGTCACCTCAAGGTGGCTGATACTTTGAATACTATGAATACTTTTCCACTACAACCCTGGCTCAGATTTGATATATCCTTCATAAGCTGCCTCCCCTCATACTCATGCGCATACTTGTGTGTGAGAATGTATTTGCACGTATTGCACAGATCTATCCCCATGAATTATGCATGTTGTGCAGTTTAAGGGCACTGCCAGTGATTTTACACTTTGTTGGATAGCTGAGAGAAGTTGAGCATCTGGAGCTGGCTACTTTCCCTGTCAACTCTGCATGCCCATTCCTGCATCTCAATATCTGAATGAACTCCTCCAAAGACACGGATGTAACACACATATATATACGTGTATAAGATAAACTCTTATAAGCTGACCAATAAAACTGCAAATCGATTTCAAGCCTTGTAAAACTGCAACAAGGTGCAGCTGAGCTCTGTTTACCTCGCCAAGATAATCATTATACACTAAACAACCCCAGTCATGCTAATGACTAATCTGCAATTAGACTAATTAATGCGACAATTAGAAAACACTTCTGTAATTATATTTGTTTTCCCACAAAACATTTGCACTATTAATTATCAGAGTACGTAGCGAGTTGCAGAGGTTATTTTAGAGAATGCAGTGAAAATAAATAAACTTGAAAGTGAAAGTGTACGTACACACATGTAGTTTTTGTGTGGGTGTATAGCCTGTAGGTTTAAAACATTGGAGGGTTATATTGTTTCAATTAGAGGAAATGTGTTTTCCTTCCTTCTCCAAATACTTGCTATCCGGGCATGGTGCAGTGGTTAAGCCCAGTTGTGGAGTTTGCATGTTCTCTCTGTGTCTGTGTGTGTTTTCCTCGTGGTTCTGCAGCTTCCCCACACAGACCACAGACACAGATTGGATTTACGTCCATATTGACTGTAGCTGCGAATCTGAGAGGTTGTTTGTCTCTGCGTAATTGTGATGTTTCAGGATAATTTCATGGCAAATCGAGAAATTCAGAAACACTCACCAGAAGCCCGGCTCTGTTTTGTTGTCTCTGACAGAGTGAGAGCCGACTGATCAGCTGTGCTCGGGGTCAATGATGTGTCTCTTTGTCGTGCTTGTGGTGCGATTAACCCGTCTGGCACCTGTAACTCTGGCTGAACTCAGGTCAGTCACACTATTGGCAGTGATTGTTAACCCAGCTGGTGACTGTGAATCCAGTTACTTTAACACCTGCACTTGGATCAGTTAGACTTATTAGTGCACGGCAACCCCCCCGGGAAGCTGAACTTAGGTCAGTTGGAGAGGTAGCAGCAGACAAAGACCTGTTTCCTTCTCGGTGCTGTTATGTAGCCTCGACACTTAGTTTGACCCTCGCTGTGAGTTAGATGTGTGTGTGTGTGTGTGTGTGTGTGTGTGTGTGTGTGTGTGTGTGTGTGTGTGTGTGTGTGTGTGTGTGTGTGTGTGTGTGTGTGTGTGTGTGTGTGTGTGTGTGTGTGTGTGTGTGTGTGTGTAATTCTCAGCGTTTGATGCACTGAGCACTTTTTGACACTAGAAAACAGGTTTGATTCATTTTGATCCTCAACTGCAATGCAATGCAATGCAAAGCACAAACACACACACACAGAAACACACACACACATTGTAATTATAGAAATGAGCGATGACTGTTGCCAAGAATAATTAATGTAAAGGCTACAGTGAAAAACCTATGAGCTCCTGTGTGTTTGTTAGTGCATACATATCAATCATATATGTGTGGGATTCATGGTCCTACCCAGACATGTTTTGATAATAAGGGCATAAATGTAAAGTAGTAAACAGCTGAGTTAATATGTCACATCCTGCCTCTGTCTGTTCCACCTCTCACCTTAATAATGTGAAGGATTTGTTGCTGTTCTGTGCAGAGAACCTCCCCCTGTGTTGTGCATGTGTGAAACTCCAGGTCAAGTCCGGACCCGAGTCTCTGGACTTTACCCGGAGGTCACTTCTGAAATCGGCTTAATTATGCACCAAAGATTGGGAACAAACTCCCACTTCATGAAATGCATCCTCTGTCGACATGCTCTCAATTATTTTAACCACGTCTTTTCTTGTTTTGTAATCTTAACCTTGCTTTAACCCTCTTACAAAATATGTATTTTTCTTATTCTTACTATCAATTGCATCTTTTACAGTCTCAATATTTTCAGTGTTTAAACTTCTGTTATTCTGTTTCATGTAAAGCTCTTTGAGCTTCTTTTAATTCTAGGAAGATGAATATGTATATATCTAAAGTTTGTTATCATTTATTAATAGTATTGTTTATATTAGTAGTAGTACTAGCAACAGAAGTAGTATTATTACCTTTGAGAAGTAGTTGTAGCCCTTGACTTAACTTATATGTGCTTTTCATGATATCAATCAACAGTTACATTTCCATCATATAACTGAACTGTGCTAATATGTCCTCAAAGCACTCTGTGGGAATGGGCAGCTACATTCCACAGAAAATCACTACAAACTACACAGGTCTTTATAGTGTTCAGCTCATTGATTTTTCATTACTTCTCTATATGGTCGAGCTGTACCAATAAACCAGGTACCACTGTTCCCGATGGACGACCTGCTGTAGTGTACACTACTGCGACATGTGGTCCAGAACAAAACGGATGAGAAATTACGAAAGGGAAGAAGCTGGTGAACAAAAGGAAGCGAGCCAAAGCTAGACTGATACTTTCTTTACAGCCGTTGATGCAACACACCTCAGAAAACCAATGCAAACGATATGCAAACTACAAATTCAGCCTCATGGGCTTGTTTGATGCACGCATCACATGTTTCTGTGTCGCCTTGAAAAATTGTACTTCAATTTTAAGAGTAAAGTAAAAGGAGAATTACTAAGAATTGCAGTGACAGGATCCAGTGGTGCAGGGATTAAAATTAAATGTTGGAATGTGACTAAGAGAACAAGGGGATGCGAGAGAAAAGGGTGAATCACCAATGTCTGTGAGCAGAGCTGCCACCGAGGATCCATCAGGGACTGAGACGTATAAGCTGGGGACTTAATTGGAGACAGGTCGTTTCTTTGTCTAATGATAGAGATATAACCAACATTAAAAAGTAAAACAGGAGGTGAACTCATAATCATTGATTGGCCCATGTTTGCTCCATTCACTGACTGATGATAAACTGCCGACTAAATCACGGAACATTGTGTGCAGTCGTCTTAAGATCCATTTCATTGTGTTCACTGTTTCCCTTTACAAACCGATTCACATGAACTCCAGGTCACCCATATACATGTTCTTTCACTGAAGAATGAAGGGAAATAAATAAAGAATGAAGGAATATAAGAGAAGAACGAGGGAGTAAGAGAATAATTCCAAGAGGTTTTGAACAAGTAAAGCTGAATGCCGCAGCCTCGGTTCACCAACAACACAAACGCTTCATTTATAATTAAGATAGACGCTGACACAGGGTTTATTGAAGCTCAAGGATGTTGTGCGATTTACTGAAGTCTAATTCTAAATAGACATTTCTTTACTATAGGTTCTTTCTATCGATTATGTCGAACCCATAACTTTATCAAACAAATGACAAGTTGACTCATTTCCATTAGTAACTGGTATCAACATCTTCATGGTCAGAAGACTGAAAAGACTGAAACCCCCCTCGGCATAACGTCCAGTTATAAGGCTTTATAGGTCAGTGATGCTCAAATGTTCTTGTCTACATCGAAGCCAAATCATTTCACGTTACATGCAGCATTAAATCTTATTGTCAGCAAATAAAACCCAACATTATATTCGCACAAAAAAGTTGTTGATCAAAACTCCCTATTCAAATTTATTCATGAAAACAAAAATGGGAAAATTAACTCAAATTAAAATACTCAAGTGTTTAATTATTCATCCCACACAGATTTTGAATTACAGATAAAGTTCATTTGAAAAGGAGGGAACAAGTGGCTGAGGAACGACAGTCTGAATAATTAGGAGAGATCTACAGAGAAATCCATACCCTCAATCAGCGTTGGGAGAATTCAGCGAGCCTGACCTCTCCTGGCTTTGTGAACAGAGACAAAACGCAGAAGCAAATGAGTAACAAACAGTTATTCACATCATCCTTTGAGCTCATGCTTTTGAAATGTTTTACAACCTGAAGTTAAATATGCAGAATATTTGCGAAATGACTCCAACCCACACTGTCACACTCTTTCATGAAGACAGAGCACGGTATCATTTATCACCGTGTCTACTTTATAATCGATGCCTAAAGCCGAGACAAAATAAAAGCCTCATATACTTCAAGCACAACGTCTACTCCATGAAAAGCCTTGCACTTTAATCAAAGTGCTAATAAACAGAGTGTGAGATAGTGACGTGCATGCAGCAGGTGCAGCTTTGTCAGGTGGCTCCATCCCGTACCCACGTATCCCATGATGCATTGCGCTTCTGTGACAAAATGTTTTCCGAAGAGATAACTAGGCAGTGATCAAGCAAAAACATTTATTTTTACATTATCGTGCTCAATCGAGCAGCTAAATGTTAAAAAAACATCCTTTCCCCATTTTTAATCAACCTAAGACCTTTTTTTGTCAGTAGATCTGTTGCTAGGCAACGGCTGTAAGGGCGGGACAAGCCTGTGATCCAATAACAAGACCGGACCTTCTCATTTCAGACGAGCCAACGCAGGCGACATTGACTGCGCAGACCGGGTCCTGGGAATGTTGGGACCAACTGCAGGTGCACATTTACTAATGTAGACGATCATCACTGGTGACGAGAGTTGGGTCTAAAACATCAGTCTTCACAGTGGAAGAGGTCAGTGTCTGCAAGACCAGAGAAGGTGCTCAGGGCGGGAGTGCCATGGGCATACACTTGGCAAAACCGTTGACTTTGACATTCACCAATTTCAGGCTGAATTGGCTTGAGTCAGACTGTCAACACCAATTTCTACAGCACTGCTCTGAGGTGTGACCTGAACTGTGACGCAATGGAAACTTGATGCTCCATCTACCACGGCCACTCCGAGCACATTAAGAACATGCACGTCTTTTTAGCCACAATCGTTGTTGCTTCGCTGCATCGTCTTCCTAAACCGTAAAATTCAAGCTGTAGTAAAACCATTGTTACACAGTGGAGACGATCCAGGATGCGTCGCAGTTGCTGCTTGACGCTCTTATGGAACAAGACTTCCAGGCAGCGTTCCAAGTGAGGCAGGAGCACTGGGAGCTGTGTACTTCTGCAGAACTGGACTAGTTTGAAGGTGCTGGTGGCCGAATTTGAATCAGGTAGAGCTTTTGTTTGTTCTGGGCCATTTCCAAACATTTTGATCTCACTTCATGAGCCAAAAGGCGAGACGTTTCGTTCTCCTTCACGGACAGATTGTCCTATCCTCCGGAAAAAGAAGAAAATTGTGGAATGGTAGTAAATAAGTCGGCTTTTAAGATATAAACACAACTTCTAACTTGGAAACTAAGAAAGGGTTGCAGTTCATCTCCTTATTCAATCAACAATATGTAGAACTTAATTTTGCACATGAAGTCTCTCTATATGAGCTGGTCAATGTTTGCAACTCAAATTTAAATCCGGCATGGATTAATACATCATCACACTCTTGACAGACTATATTTCTTATCGTGTCGGAAATATTTCTGAGATTACATTCAAAGTCAATTCAAAGATGCAGATAGACAGGAATTTTACGTTTTCTAAACAGGCAATGCGAATGATGCGAAGTTTCCATCTATGGCTTGAAATGACCTATTGAACTCCTGGAGAAGACTGTGAAATTCCCCAAGCTGTGTTTTTTGGACCACACACATATTCTGGAGAACAGTTACAACACAACAGCCTGTGGTCATCCTCTTTCTCTTAGAACAGGCAAATAAACACAGATGATCAGTTGGTGTGAACCCACCATTAAACGTTCGTGCAAACACGGAGGCAGTCGATAGAAACTCGAGAATTATTTTGCCAACAGCGCACACTTCATATCTCCATCACCTGGGAAGAGTCCAGCCGTCAGATGCCAATACACAGTGCTTACCTGTTTTTTCAGCCTTTTAAAAAAAAATCAATCAGATTCCCACACAGTGAGATTCAGCTGTTCTTAAGCTGCTTGATGATTAAATAAAACGGCCACAGAGAGGAAAAAAGTAGTTGTTAAGGCCGACTCGTGGTGAAATACACAAACAGGTTTTGATTTCTCAGGTTCTTCACAAGTGCATGTGAGAATAACGCCTCTGAGAGGTGGTTCAGGGTGAAGACTTAATTTCTTTATTTCTCTGACAAAAGTAGAGAGACGATGAATAAATGACTCGCTCAGAGGAGGTACGGCCTTCGAGCGTAACATTTTCACAAGATGGGAATGATTGATTATTGATTTAAATTTTTCTGTCATACAGCTAACGCTTTCCTGAGTGGAGGGGCCGAGGTGGGAGACGTGCGGGTGATGAAGCTTTGAAGTCGGGAGTATGTCTTTGAAGCCCGTTAGCTTTGTAATGTGTTTTAAACGTTCCTACACCGGAGCAGAGCTTCCAGCCTGATGTGATGAACAGATAATCGTCGGTCCTGTGAACCCGCGAAGACCTGAGGAGAGCGGAAGTACGCCGGCAAAGAAACCACGTCTTCACAACCATTCTGCGGGGGGGAAGTGAGTTTTCAACTAAACATTAAATTATCTGCTCCTTTCACTCCGCTCACCTGTCTTATCAGATCTCTCTGTCTCGCAGTCCCAGGTTTCCGCGGGCGCCGACGGCAACAAGGAGATGCTTGGCGCCTGACACGCTTTGCAGCTGAGCGGCAACACAACAGGCTGCTGCGTCTGTGCTGCTTCCTGTCACCCCCCCCCCCCCCCCCCCCCCCCCTGACCCAGACCAAACACAGTGTCACACCTGAGGCACAGGGACAATGAAGAGCACTAATCGGCAGATGCCAGGGTGTTCTGCACAAAGTGCTCCGGCATGACAGTCCGTTCCCTGTGTAATTACTGCATCCTGGTTAGGACCATTAAATATTCATCCGCCATTGGCTGGGAGCCGCTCCAACTCTGCCACTTCACTGGCAGCTCTTTTCACTCACAGGTTGGTGATGCATTTCTTTTTTCCTTTTGTATCCCTCTTGTTCTCCTGTTCACATTTACAACTTTGCACTTTAATCATCGGTGTTTCTCTTTTTCGACACATTTGGATTCATTGGTTCCCGAGCAACCTTTTCCTGTAAGTTCATCACTTCCAAGATTCTCTCTGTAAATTCAAATACACCAGGACACTTCAATCATAATTAATATTTAATCAGTTATATTTAGAGCCTGCAGAGGAGAGATGTTGCAGACATTATATCTCTCCTTCTCACTCTCTGTCTCTCTCTCTCTCTCTCTCTCTCTCTCTCTCTCTCTCTCTCTCTCTCTCTCTCTCTCTCTCTCTCTCTCTCTCTCTCTCTCTCTCTCTCTCTCTCTCTCTCTCTCTCTCTCTCTCCCTCTCTTTCTCCTGCATGAATCACGCAGCAACAAAAGGTGAGAGGGAGCTGAAAATCACCACTATCCCACAGGATTAAGTCTGAGAATTACTAAAGCACTGGTACCATTCGGATTAAAATCGATGTGAGGGAGGTGCATTTAATATGAGAGATGGGTCAATTCAATATACTCAGTTTTATTACTCCCGCGAGTCTTTAAAAAACAAACCTGCAGTTTAAGCCATGCAACAACTGGAAGTTAAAGGTCAGAATGGTATTTGCTCATTTTAGAAAATTACAAAACCGCCTCGCAAAACTGATATTCCATTACAGTGAATGGAGCAAAGAAAACATTTAATTTTCCAGTGGAAAAAAACAGATGCAACTTGTTGTTACAAATAAATTATGTACAGAGATAATAATTTCTTGTTATTTTCTATTGTCTCGTCTTGCTTAACAATGTATTAATTATGAGTAATGATGGCGACTTTATTAACCTGAACAGCAGAGTAAAACAGTTAAAAAGATGTTCTAAATGTATAATGAGATGCTGCTAGACATAAATGTGATAAAATAATGTTCACTAATTAATTTGAAAATATATTAATTTCATCTGGCATGTTAATTCACAAATGAGGAATTTCCTGGCTAAGCTCACATAAATAAAAATGTTTTATAAAACAAGACAAAAAGAAACCGAGTGTATTTATATGTCTTTCTGAATGCTTTGAAAAGTGGCTGACAGACATTGGCCATGTTGCCATAACATTTATTATGGTATTTATGTTCATCCTTTTAAACGTTTAATGATGTCACATAATCATCTTGTCATTAATTTTGCTGAGGACCTTCATGCTCCTGAGGGAAATAACCATATTTTTGTTTTAAGAGCCTGAATATGGCCTGAAGTCGAGCAACAACAAGCTTTACTGTTTTTAGACCATAAAGCACAATATCAACGAGGGATATTTGCTAAATGACGAATTGGACTTGGGGGGGAGAGGCTCCACCGTTGAGTGACTAAATATCATAAAAACATATTGAACACAATCATTTTATTACTGACAGAAAAAGTGATAAATTCAGCGACAGGCTTGAGGCCAGTGGCTTGTATAAAGAAGTTGGTTATGAAAGACTGTTGGACTCACGGCCATGATGATAACAAATCACTTTGATTACGTTTTATGCAGCACGGCGCTATGACAACGGGACTTAGCGATGAAGACACGCAAACTTTGACACATTGTTACGTGATGTCAACACTCGGAGAGGAAGAGAAATCTTGATACATAAACTGTGATGATGCAAATGTCCTTGAAACTGAGACAAAAGCACGAAGCTCCGAAAAAACGTATAAGACTCAATGTCAGCAGCGATGAGTTGAGCAAGAATAGCACGGAGTATATTTTGTTTCATATCTTATTTCCCCTTTGCAGAGAATCCCAAGTGTTTTTTTGGCCTTGATGCCACAGGAGCTGAATAACACAAAGTGAATGTAAAAAAAATAAAAATAAAAACAGGGACTTTTTAACAGGCTCACTTTAAGATTTTGGAGACATAACAAGTTTATTCATATGCCTGAAACCACGCTCAGTTTATGGGAACACAAGGGTGACAGTGGCGTACGTGAGATCACAACGAGCTAAATGCAGCAGCACTGACGAAGGTTAGAGTTTGACAGTCGACACAGACAAAACACAATGATGCAAATGAGGAAGACTTGAACTTTCCATCACAGGCAGGGTTTTCCCTACCGGTACAACACTTAGTGGCGTGAAAGGCATCAAACATGCTGGGAGTTTTCTCAGAGCTTTGCCGTAATGGGTCACCCTCCTCTGCCTGATTGGCCGAGTGCGGGACCAGGGAAGGGGTGGGGGGTGGGGGGGTGATAAAGCACATCTTAACTCAAGTTGGTGACAACTCAGTAAAGACAGGTCCATCTGTTTTGTGAGCACTTGTTGTTATACACAGCCACAGCATGTGTGTAACGATTATTACACCCAAGCTAAACAGAATATTGTCTGTGATTTTAATTGTCCCAGACATCACAATATTTTCAAAATAAAACACGATAAAAATATGTATCCATCGCTAGTTACTCCACAGGGATTAAATTCACACATATACAACTGTGGTCAATGCCAACACACACATTTATATATTTTTTCGCCTGTCTTGTCAGTGGATGGAGGGGATGTGGGATATGAATCACTCAGTGTAAGCTTGTAACCAGTTTACCTATTGATCCTGGCTATTGTTCTCTTTTGTAAATAATACTAATGAAAAGATTAAAACAATAATAAAATAAAAAAACATTCACATATTTTAGCAGAGGGGATGTTTAGGGCTTCATTGGACAGCTGGAGCTTTTACCGTCTACCTGAGGGGAGTAGGTAGTTTGCCAAGATTCTTCAAATGTGGCAAGTTCTGCTGAATGTTTCCCTTATTATTCCCTCAAATAACTTGAAACTCCCCAAACACCTGACATAACGTAATCTAAACCCTCTCTAACCTCAGGGAACTCAATGGCAGGTGTATTGAAACCCTAGTCTGATCTGGTGGAGACTGAGCATGTGTAAACCTGCCACTTGCCGTGTGTCTCATTCTCCTTCTCCCCAGATTTTCAGATTTTCAGAATATTTTGATTTCCCAATCAGAGCTGACCCATCTTTCACTCTGGCTTCCTCCTTGTGTGGGACCGAGCTGTTCTAATGACAGCGATCGCCTCACTATGTGTAAATGTTCCACCCACGTCCCCCTGACACCATTTTGCAAAGCACCAGTGCTGCATCATGGGCTTAATGCCGCCAAAGACTTAGTTTGAAGAAATACTCACAGAATAGCAGAATAATAGTCCGCACAGCCAAACCATTCTGCAGCGCTGACACAGCCCTCTGGAAATAAATCTCACTCTGAGAAACTAATTGAAACGTGGTCTTCCAGTTTTCAGTCTTTATTAATTGCGTTTGCTGTTTGTAATTAGAAATGTTATTACTCTTTTAATGTGTTATAAGTAATTGAGGACATTTTTCAACTACTGTGTGTGACATATCTCCTCTTTTGGTCTGTTACAGTGTTTCTCTCTCACTCACTGACTGCATTGCTTATTATCAGCTAAAAACCCTCATTGCTGCCACCTGTGGCTGAAAGCTTTATTGCATGCATGCACAGTACCGAATACTGCAAACACAATAGTTAACTTCAGTGATCCTTAGCTTTTATTCTCTTTTGCCTCCGATTAAACTGATAAACCTTTTCCAGTAAGGGGGCCACAAATTCAAATATGGTCATTTGTTGAAAGATCCTCAAAATCAAAAGGGTTCATCCCCATTGGACAATGACAGAGGGCATTTAACAAAAGGTTAGGAGGTCAACAGAAAATTTGAAAACTTTGTATCTCTGGAACAAAATATGTCTCTCAGGGAAAGTTTGGGTAAAGTTTAGGTATGGTGGTAAAGGATCAGGTCATAAATCGTGTCAAAGAGAGTGTTTCTCACAAATCCCCTAATAAACTAAATCAAACCAAATTAAAGTTAACATTAAACTAGACCAGCATGACTTCTGCTCTAGTTTCACTTCTTCAACAAAACAAGTCTGAACATGCAACAACCATGACACCCGTCTCAGCATTTGTCATTTCCAGAGGGTTTTTTAACATAAAAGAACCCCAGTAGCTTGCTGCACACTTTCTTGATTGGCAGTATCTTTTATAGGCCTCACAAGATCACAGTTACATGACAGTTCCAAAGAGTGAAAATTCCTAAACTAGTTAAATGCAATTTTAATCACTCGGTGTTGCCTTTGGTGACAGATTCCTTCTCATTTCAAACTGAGACTTTTCTCCGCAGCGAGTGTCGCACACAGCCCTCACACCTGGGCGTCCCAGCCTTGGTGTCACCTTCTCGTGCATTATTCAAATCCCTCCTTACCCCTATTTTCATAAATTTCCACAGTAAAGGACGGCACTGCCCTCGACCTTTCCTGGAGCTTGTCGACAGGTGGATCAAAATCACTACTGCCTTCTCTGTCATGGAGGCGGTTTGTACTAACACAGAAAGCTACAGGCGAGTGGCAGCAGACTCTGAACTCTATCACAGATAAGTGTGGGACACATCAGGATATGGACCCCGCTTTTTCATTCAGTGCTGACATCAATTTTAGAGGAAGACAGAAACACCGTTGACTAAATGATTGCAGCCATCTTGTACATTTGGAGCCAAAGTCTGCAAAGCAGCGATTGGGGGATGGAGGCACAGTAACAAGGTCCTGCTGATACAAAATGCAAGTAAGTCTCATTCTCATCCCGTTTTTATAGCACCTAATTAAACTAAATAAATTCAAAATTACTGGAAAAATTAATACTTGAATAATATAAGTGTGATAGGACATAAAACGACAGAAACGTATTTCAAGAAAAAGATATTTGACATATACTTAGAATTTTTAGACTGTTCCGTGTCCCATCTACTAACATGGAGGAGGTAGAAACAATGATCTATACTGCAGAGTTAAGAGAGACACAGATAAACAATAACTAAAGCTAAATAACCAAACCTCATCATACTGGTGTTATGTAGACAAGCGCAGTGCTACCTACTGTTTATGTGTCTTATACATAAATGTTGACAGCGCAAGAGCATTACAGATTTAAGAAATTAGATTTGTTTTCAAACACATTTTATTCATATAGAAGAATGTCTATTGTAGTGCATGTTCAGGTCATTTAAATTCCTTAGCCTGAGGTACAACTTGAAGCTGTTAGAATTACCTCAGTTTCCTGTAGAAAGGTTTGGCCTTGACTCAAGGGCTAGACTTAAAATTTGATCTTCCTTTTTGGAGGAAGATTCAGAATCGGCTCCATTTCCTCACACATAATGTGGTGCTGAAGCAAAGCAAAGCAAAGCAAAAAATGTGTTTTTTAACTTGTTTCTTTTTGATTAATACTTATTGCAGCCAGATAAACACATATTAAAAGAGTCCTTGGAGTACACTGATAATAGCTGTCTTCTCCTGGCTGTTGGGAAACGAGCAGAAAGCTGAGGAGCTCCCACTGCTCTGTAATAAATTGGCTGTTTATTACGTTACAGGAAATTAAACAATGGCCCAGGAAAGGGTGCACGTTCAATTTAAAATCCTGAGGAGAGGAAAAGGTTTAAAAGGGCCAATAAAGTCACTCCACTCTCCCTCGGAAGGAGAGTGAGACGCCTCAGTAGAAGCCTTTGTCTCGCTGATTGCCTTTTCTCCCTTTTATTCCTTTAATGTCAAATGTGTTCTCTTATCTTAATCTTCATTAAGAGACTTCTTCTGCACAAGTCTGATCTCCACTAATGACGTACAGGAGCCAGATTGAAACGCTTAGTGTTTCATCGCTGCCTTTGAGAGCTACAAGTCACGGAGAACAAACAGCGCTCATTGTTTTGATGATAACTCACACTTTACAGCACCCACAGCACCGGCGCTACAGCAGAATTACATTTTCTCTGAAGTCAAGAACGCACACGTAAAAAATAATGTCTCGATTGTTATGAAGTGCGTTGTGAAGGAGTAAACAACAGGAATGAAATGCATGTATCTTAATGATAAATACGCATACGTGTCAGGTGTGAAAGCTTTGTTCTACGATCTGAGGGGGAAAGAGAGACCGTAAGTGGTCAGAGGAGGAATTGCATGCTGATTATCGACCGTACCCCCCCACCCCCATCCTCGTCAATGATTTGAGCAAAGATCTATTAGTGAGAACAGACAGGAAATTTAGGAAAACAGTCTCGAGTCTTTATTTGAAACGATGCTCACTTCGTCTGAGTCTTTTTTCATCAAACAAAAGAGTGAGAATAAGTTGTCACGTTTATCTGTTTCTGTGAGTGTGTTAGAAAATGAGATTGTCTGCACATGCCAGAAAATCACAAAAAAGGCAAAGAGACAGAGAGACGGCAGCCGAGGCTCTGAGTCACGAGGAGACAGAGGCAGGCAGCTGGAAATTGTCACATCAACACCGTCCAGGTCCAAAGTTATTTTGGTGAATGGCTGTCGCAGAGAGACTTCGATCATTGTGAAGCTTCATCAGCCACTGACAAGTTTGGACCTGGGACAGCGAGGACGAGGTCGCTTGGAAAACAAACTGTGTGTGTGTGTGTGTGTGTGTGTGTGTGTGTGTGTGTGTGTGTGTGTGTGTGTGTGTGTGTGTGTGAGAGAGAGAGAGACAGAGGGAGAGTGTTGTTTGTGTGCCTCTGGGTTGATGAGTGTTCAGGTGAGGAAGACACAGTTATGTCTGACTAACCAAGCATTGGAAAACAATGGATGTGTTGCACAGAGCTTCACAATATTACACATGCTCATGGACTAGAGACATTGGCACACACACGCACACAAACACACACACACACCGACACACCCTCACATTCAGCTCGACCATTCTCTCACAATACCTTTTTTTATTAATAATGACTTGAACCTGTATCCAGTCAATTAAAGCTTTCAAAAGCTAAATTACAATTTTTATTTTTTGGAACCAAGGTTGATTCTTCCAAGATTTTGCTTCAGACACGTTAACATCTAGGCGGAATAGTGGTAATACTAAAGCAACCCCCATTCTGATATAAAGTTTATTTGTAGAGGGTAAAGACATGCAGACTTGAAGTTCGTATCAATTAACAGGCAACACAACTCTTGTCAGAGAAAATTAACAAAATGTGCACATCTGGGACTGTTTAAAAAGCAAACAGGACCTTTATCAAATTAAATACTCGAGAAAAACTGTGACGTTGATGCCAGATGTTTCAGCTGTTCTTCAAACTGTCCAACAGAAGCAGCTATGATCCGGTTAAAGCTCCTGAATCGAGCAGAGAAACTCACAGAGTTCTCGTCTCTTCATCGGTATCGGGTTTACGCAGATATTTTATTTATTTATTGAGTATAAGATCCAGATCATCATCACTTGATGTTGATTCCATTTTTATTTTGCAGAGGCACGACTTGGATCACGGCTGATCCTCGTTATTCATTCGTTAAATAGAATGAAGCTCACTGTGACTTCATGATGTTTATTCAAATTGCCGTCGATGTGCGAAGGCCTTTGCTCTTCCTTTACCTTGAGCTGCTGCTTGCCTAACAGTAAACATTATCATAACCCTAACCCAGGGATTTACATTATGAATACAAGCTGATTGTCTCTATAGAGAAGACAAGTCCCCATAACAGAAGGGATATGAATCCCCCCCCCCCCCCCCTCACACTGGTAATTATAACTCTAGGCCCATTATACCTGTTATTCAGTGCAACACCTTGCTTGATATTATCATAAATTATACGCAGTTCATACCTTAAATAAACTAATTTGTGCTACAGATGCAGATGAAGCTCTTTCCCCGGTATAATCACACTGGGAAACAAGTGGCTGTGTGTGGTTGTGAGTGTGGAGCAGGAAACACACCGCAGCAGTTTTGTGGAACATTATTCAAGCCCCTCATATTCACACTCTGTGCAAAAGTCTGTAATGCAATTAAAAGACCAAACTGGAGTTCAAGAAAGCTTTGAGAGAAGAGTGAATCATCAAGTGAATGTTTCAGGTGGCAGAGCGGTTGGAAAGCATGCTGTATTTAATACAATGGGTGGAAATGAACAGAAATCACACAAAACTCACTGAATAACATTTCATAATGAGCTTTTATATATTTCTGTAGAAATAACAAAAACATTCACTTAATATGAGGTTAAGATTGATAATGACGTTGTAGATTGCTAATCCCTTTATTTCGGATCCACATGCCTTCAAGGAGAATATTTCCTTCTAGCCCCATTTGAGCTTTATTTGATCTTTTTAGCAACACTGAATTTGACTTCATTTCATATATTTTTACTATCAAAATACTTACATCCATTCATCATTGCCATTTGCTGTCATTTCCAACATTTATATACACTACAAGGAGGGTAACGTCTGCTCTTTTTTCACTTGGGAAGCACTTTGTGAGACCTGAAAAGTGCTGTATTAATAAAATGTATGATTTATTGTGAACATTATTATGATATGTACCCATCACATTACCTCCTGCAGCACCGAGCTTCTGTGTATTGCACAGTAGTGAGTTGGCCCAGCTGGCAAATTGATCAGTAATGTAATGCAGAAAACTTAATAAATAAAGACTCCAACTTAATGTATTTATATTAGATTATCTAATTTGTCCTTTTCTCTTTTCAGTCTCTTTATTCTTTCATCACTTCTCTTCCATTTTCTATCATCTTCTCTCTCTATTCTATTCCCTCGATGTTCTATTAACATTCTCTCCAGTTTTCGTGCATTTCTCAATTTCCCATTTTTCCCTTCTCCCTCCATTCTCTCCTGCTATGATGAGAAAATGATTGCCCATCCACAATCGGGGATCCTCATCTACTTTATTACATAGGTGAAAAACGGCAGGTTATTACATCACGCCTCTCTCTCTCTTTCTCTCTCTCTCTCTCTCTCTGCTCCTACAGACCAAAGTGAAAATTAATAATGACAACGACTCTCTTATTTCTTAGATAGAATAACGAAAAAGACATCCAGTAATTATCTGCAGGTCTTTCCGGATTGGTTGCAGAGTGGGCCGCGCTCCGTGGAGGACGGAGGAATTTTAAAAACTGGAAAGCTGGTCATGAATAAATATGACACCACATTTTTCCTTCCTCTTATCGAGGTTGCCCAGAGAGCGGTGGAGAAGGAAGCGCACTGATTACTGCAACTGCTGCCGACTCTCTGACAGCAGATGTCTTGTTGATGATAGGGCGCATAAATACATGAAGGCCACATACAAATCTGTTGAGAGGTTGCACGCAGCACCATATAGCACTGTATAAACCGCCCTTTTAGACCTATGATTCTAGCTCAATAAAGTCATAATGCTCAGCTTCTCAGTGAACTTCTTGAATACCCTCTCTGGATTTTGGGACCATTGGATGCATGTTAGCAGTCTTTATATTTCTGCGGGTTGAGGGCCGCTGGTATGACTGGTGCGGCGCGGCTCCATCCATCAGAGAACATGTTAGTATTCACCGCTGGGTGCTTTTCTTGCTGCATTTCAATTAACATAATCTCTTTTTTTCCACAGATGTCAGCTCAAACGCAACAAAAAAACAAACAACAAAAACAGAAAAAAAACCAGCAGACAGATTTAAATATCAAGATTTGAAAACAGCCACCTCACAAAACAATGCGTCACGATACTGCTGTGTGTGCATCTGCCCATTTGCATGATGATCTCCTGCTGTGTCCGAGAGGCTTAACAGGAACTAACTGTACTCTGTGGAATTGAATGAATAAAACAAAAAAATAGAAAACAGAGTATGACAAAAAATGTCACAGGGAGGCGCACAGAGAGAGATAGGCTGACAATGGTGGATGGGTTGTGTGAAAGAAGAAATAATGGCGTTTAATGCCCAGGCAGGTCCTTTTGTGGAGAGGGTTAATATAAACCCTACTGGGCTTTGCAGGGTTCCTCTATGGGCTATTCTCAGCACATGGTAATGCTCATCAGCTTCTCCTGCTCAGCTGCACGCACACACACACACACACACACACACACACACACACACACACACACACATTCCCATGCATTCTCTCACTTTGTTTATGCTTTTGTTTAAGTTGCCCTTTTTCCTCTCCCCCAATCTCTCCCAGGTGATTCAACAAAAGATTACAGATTGCTGTCTTTAGGCGGGAGGAGCTGAGGGAGCTCCGTGCAGCAGTCAGCTCTGCTTCTACAGACTGTGGCTCCAACAGTCAGTATTAACTGGAAATGCCAGTATTTCAAAAGCATGCAGACAAATCAATCAAAGTAAATAGCAAGATTTGTTCCGTGCTAGCAATCATATATCAACCCAAAGCTGCACAAGATGTTATCCACACTTTCTACAGAGGAGGAGAAGCATGTTTTAATGCAAATGTCCGAGTGACAGCTCTCCTGATGATCTATGGACTTTTCTCTGCCTGGCCTCCTAGAAAAAAACAAAAAGGAAACAAATATCGCTCTGTGAAAGAGTGAAGCCATACATGTAGATGAAACTGACGAAGATGTCAAGAGGGTTTGTGGTAATAAGAGCCGGTGTCTTTGTATTGTCAAGAAAAATCACGTGATCTTTAAATCCCACACACCTCTCGCCTGAATAATGCTGAGGATTTGTTGCTGTTGTGAAAGCGTCCGTGCAGAGAACCTCCCGTTGTGTTGTGCATGTGTGACGGCTCGAGTGAGAAGAAGTGTATTGTGTCGGCTTTCACCTTTGAGTGATGTTAAAGAATTGGATAACCTTACATCCTGGAGGAGGGACTACATGAATAGCAAGCAGACGAACTGACTCACTACATACTTAAAATCTGTGTCTGCGTGATTGACGTTGAGGTACGTTTTATGAACTTTACTCAATGTACTGACAGGGATTGACATCATCTGGCAGAAAAAAACCTCCTGTTCCATTTTCCTAAAATCATAAATAAGGTTGTTTTTTTGAACGTATGTCTCCTAAGCTGGTGCCCGAGCTCGTGCTGTTGGTGCCACTCCTGAAGAGCTGTCTCTTTCTCCAGACCCCCCGACGCACAAAGGTCTCACTCCTGTCTCTGATGTGTAGTGCACTCCAGGAGGCTGCTGGTCATTATCTGGACACTTCCCTCTTTTTTAGTCCTCGTCAACTTGCTGAGCCTCTGAGTTGAGTGGCACCCGTCTCCACTACGGAGTGGGAGATGAAGGCATGTGAAAAAACAGATACATAGCTTAACAAATACAGTGGAATTCCAAAATCAGGTAAAGACAGTGGTGAAGAAGTCAATGACCCGACTCTGTAACCATTGATGAAATGAATGAAAGTTGCTCTTCAATAGTTTTTTAACCTTTTAAAAATCTGCTTCTATGGTGAAATAGATACATATCTAATGTATATATACTGTAGTAATAATAATATACTATTCATTATTCCATCCATGGGAATATCTGGCTCTTATTTTGCTAAATGCGCCACTAAACGCTCACAGACTGGTTGCTAACTTTGCTGTTTGGGACTGGGAACGTAGTCATTAAAGGGATTTATCCAAGCATTAACTGAAAGAAAGAAGATGAACAAGTTAGCAACCAGGTAGCAATAGGGCTATAAAGAGGGACAACTTGAACTCATCAGGGGAACCCAACTTGGTAATCAATCCAAATTTTGTATCTAAATCTTTTAACTTAGGTCGTTTTGCTGTCTAGTGCTGGGAAGAGAGTCGTAAAAGGGATCTACCCAAGCGTTCTCTGAATCTGTGGAGAGACTCCTTTCTAAGAATCAACTCTTTCACAGAAATATAATCATTTGAACGGGCTGATGCTCACCATCCAGACATGTTCAGCTCACCGAGGGGTGCTGCTGATGAAAGTACAGAAAAGCTTCGACTTCCACTTACACAATTACATGCAACACTTCCCCCTTTTTCAAACTCTCATCTCAACTTTGGATGTAAATCTATAAATCAGCGCACGGTGCTAATCCTTGATCTCTACACCGACGTGGAGAGCCGCTGCCTCTTATCTGGGATCCTAGCAGGCGAACTCAAAGGAGAGTCTTAATCATCAGCCTGCTAGCTAGATTAATGGCGATGTAGGGTATTACCGTCCTGAAACCCAGATGAGAGTGAGAGGATGGCTCCCGCAGTGCAGCGCCCATCGAAGAGCACCTGTTATATCTGTTTTATCCATTTCATGTGAGAAGAGAGGAGAGGAAATGAGAGGCATTGTTCTCTCCTGTCTCCTGTGAACATGCCAGGCAAGATTCATTGGATATGTGTCTGTCTGTGCATCATTAATGGGCACACTCCCAATTAAGGGAAACTGATGATAATCAAAAAGCCAGATCCACCACTGTACCGCAGCGCCTCTCCTCCTATTCTCTCGTTTAAAAACCTGCTCTCCTTCTTGGAAGACAAAGAGGCAACCAGCAACTGTGTGTGTGTGTTTTTTAAATGCCAATCTTGCATCAAAGTGACACTCTTCTGCACAATGCCCTGTTGAGAGTCAGCGTTATTTGGATTTCGCTGAGCACTCAAGGCTAATGCTGTCACCGTGGAGAAGTCTGTCACTGAGCACTTCTGTATCAGATACACTTGGCTGGATGAGTCCCCTCAAGGTTGAGAGAAACAACCGTTTTATTCACAGTCGCTGTCTGAACTCTTACTGTCGCCTCGGCACTCTGGAAAATAATTACTTGGAGGTTGTTTGAGGGGGACTTGCAACATAAATATAGAGAAGAAAGGCTATTAGACAGTTAAACAGTGAAATCACTGGCGGCTGTGCCCCTTAATGTGTACAGAGAGGTAAATTGGACAAAATAAGAAATAATTGATCTCAAACTGATTTGAATGGAAAAACTACGAAGGCAATTATTTCTCTTTTCCTGGACGTTTTTGTGGAATCAGTATTTCACAGAGATGGTTCCGGACTTTTTTAAGGTACGTGTCAAGACAATGTTTATATGACAAACATAAATACAAGCTGCTTTTTACTTTAATTCCATCCATCCATCCATCCATTAGCTATCAAACAAATCCAACTATGACTTTAGCTTTAGATGTTGACAATAATATTACAAACTATTTCTGTGTCAATCCACACAGACTTTTTGTTGGTATTCAATAACAGACACTGATATTGAGAAGCTCTCTAACAGTTATGTTGTGATATTGTACAATCACATTTTAAGCAAGAAATGCAGAGGTTACATTGAAAGATGTGACATTCCCCTTTACAAATAATGTTTTTGAATGTTGCAAGTGATTGCAGCTTCACGCCTTCTTCACTTGATAGTTCCAGACTATCAGGAAGAATACACTGCTCCTCCCTTTGACTCCATCTCTGCCCCTCTCAAATGCTTGATTTGGACCCGGAGCTCCACCAGTGTACAGCTCTATTCACCACTTACTCTCAGTTTGTCACCGAAGAGAGAGAATAAAGGGAAGAGGAACATGATGGAGGCTTTAATGCTTAAGATCTGTGCCGTCACCTTCCTGAAAAACCTCTAATGACACGGCAAGCTCATTGAAGGCACGAGAGGCCCAGATTTAACACGCCATCCAAAAACTTCACACAGCCCTAATTATTTATTGACTTTGTTATTTAGCAGAAGCTTCTCTCCCTGCTCTCGTCTCAGTGGGGCAGGATTGTGGCAAAGGAGTGAGAACTGTGATCTCAGAGAAACGTGTGTATTATTTAAACTGAGCCGAAGCCGTCGGCTGCGTCTGAGAAAAAAAAAAAAAAAGGACGGGATTACGAAGCGCTGTTTGACTTGAACATCTCTCGTCCCGAGGCTTGTTCAAACTGATTTGTACGACAGGATGCTCTGGAGAGTCTGGGCCACGGAGACACGTTTTGTTTGGTCGAATAAAAATGCAAGAACACAAAGATGCACAGGCCGACAGAGAGATGTCTTCAGTGCTTCTGCCATGTAGCATAAGGCGTTTTTGAAAACCTCGGAGCAAAAACATTGGCATTATTTAAGCGGATTTTAGCAGCACTGGGATTAATCCAGATATTTTGAGTCAACATTAGTGAGAGTGCAGCAGGAAAACAACCCAGAATTTAAAGGAGGAGAGTGAGAAAGTAGGAGACGCCAACAAAAATGGTTACTTGGAAAGACAACAAGAATTGAGAGCTCTTGGCAACCAGGGCCGACACAGGTGTTGATGTGCTGCAGAATAAAAACCCCACACTCTAGTTTTCTCAACAGATTTCATACGTTATGTTCTTTCTCCTGCATCACATCCCTCGACTGAATCTTCAGGTAAATCTCAGGTAGGTCTCACACAGCTCTGGTAATGTCTATTGAATATTGGTGGAAACACAGTGTGAGTGTAGGAGAGACTCAGAGTAATTATTCTACCAGTGCTTGGACTGGTCACTGTCGATGTGTACAGTGTGTTAATGAAAACGAATCATTCTAATCAGGGCTAAAGAGAGGATCTTATCAGGGCCCATTGAGAGGCTTATCAATATCCCAGCTTCAAAGCAGAGGGCTAACAGCATGGGCCTGAGAAAGAGCTCCACATTACTGCAGTTGTATGAAGGAATAGTGCTGCTAATGAAGGAGTGAGGCATAATTATGGGGTGAATAATAAAACTCACTAACGTCAAATGAGCCCGAGATGGATTTTTGGGGTGGCGGTGGGGGGGCGTTTTCCCGATATGATCAGATCATGGCGAGTGATGTCTGACTTGCAGATGTGTTGCGTCTTGTCAATATTACCGACTGAGTTCATTGGATGACTAGCGAGCCCCATGAAGCAGTCCTTTCAAAAAGAAGAAAATGTAGCAAGTCAAGTAGGCTCGCACCCTTTTCCTCTGACTGCTCACACATGCTCTCTGACAGCCGCGCGGATATCAGAGAATAGCTTAATTGAGCAAACCGCGACAAACTGGAGCTCCAATTATGCCCCTTTTTGTTCTGTCAGCTTCGACTGTTAATAGCTTAAGCTTATTGTTCATTATAACCACAGGTTCAGCTTTCATTTGAGTGGAGTGAAAAGCAGATTTCAACTTCTTACATTACTGCGCAAGTTGATACAGACACACAAACACACACACACACACACACACACACAGACACACACACACACGGAGACACTTGGTGGAGCTTTCAAGATGAAAGGTGAGGTAACTGCTTGTCAAAAACCGCTGATGTGGGAGTAAAGGTAATTATATCTGCATCTCTGAACCAAATCAGACACGTTGTCATGAAGTAGATGCATTTGCCAGGTTTTTTTCACTCGCAGGGTTTTGCATCTGGTTGAGAAGCAGCTAAGACGGAGCCCGAGGGGGAGAGTGACACGAAGAGCGAAAAAGAGATACGTCTAAGAGTCTGATGGAGTGGGATCATTTAGGAGTTCCATCTCATATGAATATTGTTCATCCTACACTATGGTAACAGTATTTATTTCTACTGGAGACCCATAAGAGAGATTATTATTATTTGCATGTGGTTTAAATCCTGACCGCCTCACCCTTTAAACAGGGGTTTCAGACAGAGGCTGAAAAGAGGAGCCGCAGCAATGTACATTTTCAACTAATAGTGCAAATACAAATTTTAACATGAAGATGGGCATAACAACTATTTCGTACACTGTGCAAAGAATGATAATAATTACATTTTCTTACATAATTTAACATAAGCCATATAAATTATATATTTCATACATTATTAAATATATCAGAAAATACATCAGAAAGCCATAATAAAAATCAGTATTTGTTCTTTGTGGATTTCTGTTAAAGAATTGCCTAAGCACAGTTATTAGTTTGATGGATTCTAAATGAAACAGGCAACAGCAGAGCTTTAGAAATGCAGGAGCACCTGCTGTGAGCCACGCCGGCTCTGCGGTTGATTTTCATTTCCTGCAGCACATTAGCGAGCAAACGGCAAAATCGGGTCAGGGCGCTGGTGACACACGCGGGCGTCCAACGAGCTGTTATTAGTCACTGTAAATGAAGAGAGTTTGTGTGTGGGACTGTGGATTAAATGGAGGTGACATCGTCAGGTAGCCATCGTGAGAGCTCATTTCTGTCACGTCCAGTTGCTCCAGCTAAAATTTATTTTATGTAGTTAATTATTTGAAGGTTTTCTCTTCTAGTTTTTATGTTTTGCAATATACATCTTCATGAGTAACACTGTGATATACAGTATATCTCAGACTGCAGACACTGGGTTATGGCACTTACTGTTCTGTCTTTTATATTAATCAACATCACACTTTGTAACTCAGGGGTGATTTGGTTGATACTTGTTACGGTGCATCTTCATATTTAGACACAGTTTTAGGATTAACTTTGTCACTTTGGTTGCGACAGTGCATGAGTTTGTAAATGAACCTATTCAGAAGGAAGGAAAAGCTGCTTTAGTGAGGTAACATCAGAAAATCACCTGTGGTTTTTGACCTAATCGAAAGTCTCTTACTAAAGTTCTTTCATCGTTGAAATTTCTTTCATCTTCCCCAAACAATTTGCGGCGGTAAATCTTTGATTCATCCACGTCCATAAGCTTTCAGAAGACGAAGGACAAAGACGGACAGAGTTAAGGTAGAGAATGTACAGAACGCTCTGTAATAAATGAACCATAACGAATCACAAGGTGAAGTAACAGCTTTTGTCCAACACTGCCTTTCTGTCGTCAGAGGATTTGAAAGTCGCCAACAAAAGTTGGGAGACCTCTAAGAATTATTTGCTTCATTTATCCATTGCTACAAAAAAGTATTAAATGAAGAAACCAATTTCTTAACGATTTGAAAAGGTTACTGAAGTTGAACGTCTTCAATTTCAACAAAAGCTGGAAGGATTGGGGTGTGGCAAAAGTTTGAACCAGCCGTGAATGAAATTTCCTCATAGAAACACTTTCCACCTACTTTACCTTGAACAAACTTTGAAGTTAATCGATTTGATGGAGTGAAAAACGACACTCGCCATTACGGATACGTCGTTGTTAGCGAGGTCACGCGACGTCGCAGAGGAGCAGCTGTCTCATTGGCTACTTATCACCGTGACATCGGGACGTTTCGAGGGACACGACCGCTGTCAAGTTCATTCCGTCCAGTTGACATTCTGCAATTGGGGACGTCTGCTGCAAAACAATCGGAGGAGCAGCGCCGGGTGAGGGGCGGTTAAAAGCAATACTGTTTGAGGTTGTTTTTTATTCAAAGATCACCGAGCGTGTCCCTTCTGATTTTCCCCTCACTCATTCACTGATGTGTTCATTTATTTATGGCACTGGCTAAGCAACCCGCAGAGAATTCACATCAGCCTTCCTCATGAGGAGCCCTGTCACATCTGCATATTTTTTAATAGCTCATAACTCAAACAGGCCGGGCTTGACACGTCCCATCAAAAAGATGCAACACTGCCTGACATCGAACTTTCTCCCTAAAACCTTTGGATGCGTGTCCCATTAACCCTTCACTTTAACCCTGCCTGGATGGGTGTTACCTCCATATACATCAAATTGACCTCCCTGTGCGTGTGCAGTCAAATAAATAGCCTGCCATTCCTGTTGATGTGCAATCCATTTAACTCGACCCTTTACGGCTTCCCTTCCTGTGAGATGTTCATACAAATCCAATTAAGTTTCTGTATTATTATTGATCATTAATTGCGTATACAAACACGGCATAGACAAAAATAGCCATTAACTCCAAGTTCTTCCAGGCAGTTGTGTATACACTCTTTATCTCTTCCACCATAGCTGGCCGGTTGCCACATAAACGTATATTCCTCTTCCTCCTCCTCCAGCCTTGAGGATAAAACAGGTTTAACAGCCAAAATGAATCAGGGATGCAACAGCTTCCTGCCAGCTTTGATTTCAAGTCAATATTTACACCCGAGATTAAGGGAAGTGAAAAGCAGCAGCAGCTATTAAACACAGGATTTAGCGTCGGCACTTAAGACACAGTTGCGCCTCGGAGAATTTAGGGGCGCAAAGAAAAGAGCTGAATGCGCAACTTAAATGAAATCAAGTTACATTAATCAACATGGAAACGATGAGGAAAAGAACAGAAGCACCTACAGCTCTGAACATTTATATTATGGAAGCTGGTTGGTTTTTCCAATTAACCCAAATCATATTCTTGTTTTCAGGTTTCGTCACATTATTATTCAACCCCCCATCTGGAAACAAAAAGCACGTCCCTCTGTAGGAAAACCATTTAAATAGAGAAATTCAACTTTTTTGTTTTCTTTATATTTTTTGCCAGTGGTGAGTAGATAATGAGTGCATTTTCATTTTTGGGTTCATGCTACAAGTCCATTGTCTTTTTACAATTAAATAATACTGCACTCGTCCTTTTTGGTCCCTGGCTGAAGGTGGAAGAGCAAAACAGATGTTTCTGTATGCAGCAGCAATAGATTCTCTCAAACTAAATCGCTTTACTATGCAAAAGAAACACTTTCCTAATTGTATTTCGTTGAGTCACGTTCAGCTTCCAAACACAGCATGTAGTGTTGGCTTAACATGTAAACCTGCAAATTATGCATCCCTCCATATCACATTTTCTCCCTCTGGCTGGGTTTTAGAAATTAATAATGTTGTCACAGTAGTTCTTCCCAGGTGAAGAAATAATTGTGTGCGTACATGTGAGTGTGTGTGCACCCTGTTATAACTAATGGCACCCGCGTCAGAGGACATTGAAATAACCACGGCGTCATCGGCACAGTATACCTGAGAGTGGATCATCCATCAAACGCTATGGACAAAGCCAGTCAGGATGTATGACACTATATCATGTTGCCCTGAGTTACTGAGCGCTGTGCAGGTGGGAGATTTATATCCACTGGTAGCTTCACGACTCAGAACTTTGCCCACCCACCATCCAACCGCACTTACCAGAGATCTCTGCAATATCTAATCTGATTAATACACTTTATCTGTGTTGTTAATGAAAATGGAGGGGTCTTTATTGAACAGCAAACACTTCTTCACATGGTCCCTCACCCTGTCATTTCATGGGAATGCAATCACTTTATAGCTCCTCACTCAAAGAGGCCGGAGTGAATTATGAGAAGCGCAGACTTTAATCCTTTTTTCAGCCACACAAACACTGGGTTGACCTTAATTTCTGTGCCGCTAACGCTCGCTGGTGCAAGGGTGTTAGAGTTGGACTCCTCGTCTTGTTCTCTTTGTTCTCCCTGCCCCGGCTCTTTCTGTCACTGTCTGACCCGCCGGCCGTCATTTGTCTCGTCAGAAGCGAAGGGTGGACAGGTAAATGGAGGCATGCAGGTGGCCCGGCTGTGTTTGTCTGCCTGGCGTCGGAAATTGTGCACAGAACATCTCTGACCTGGCTCCACGAAGCGCTTTCACCGTTTTTAATGGCACCATAAAGCATCGAAGTCAATAATATCTGCACCTCACACACTGCGGTTGATCCATACGCCATTCAGTCAGAGAAGACACATTCATTGGATAAACCTTTATGCACTTCAGAATGCATAGATAAAAGTAATTTTCATGAGACTTTCATAAGAGGGGGATCAGATTTATTTTCTTTAATATCTCTCAGGTGTCTCGGGGTGTCTGCTGTTATTTATTGTGTTTACAAAGCAGCGGATACAGAACAACAACAGCCTCCTGTGTGTTTCCTGTTCTCTTCACCACATAGAAGGAGATGGCGGCACAAGAGAGAGGAAATGAGCTGCGTTCCACAGGAATAATGATCATTTTAAATGCAAGCACAAACAAAAAAAAACTGTAATTGCAATAAACAGTCACACCTGGTTTTTCCAAAAAGGCAAAATGTTCACCGGGATGCTAGTTAGGTCCTTAATTACACGAGCGAACGAAAAACCTCAGAGAACCTCTGTTATAAATCATCTGCAGGTGAACCAGCGTCTGACATTTTGCCATTTCAGAAACTGACATTTTTTGTCCTTGTGGAAAATATCTGCTAAAAGCACAACCATATGTTGTCAGGGAAACTGTCATTCGAAGTGTGGTTGCTTGAGCACGCTGGTCTGGATGACTTGTCATCTTTTTCTGTTTGAGCGACAGTAAAAAAAAGAAATAGGTGCCTTTTCGCTGGCTGACTCGACGAGGGCACAGTGAAGCATGGTCGTAGCCGTCTCTCTGCTCTCTCCTCTCGACTGTGATATTTGGTTATTCCGGTCTTTGTCGTCTTAAACACATATTTACATATTGATTAAAAATCGTGTACTGATGTATTAAAAACGTTAAACAGTATGTATGCATCCAGGGAAATATGTCAGATGTCAAGTGAGGACAGATGGAGCAAACATTCTTTTATTGAAAGTGCAGGTTTGGTGGAAAGTCGACTCGGGTAGAGCCGTCCACACACAGAGAGGCAAGGTCAAAACCTAACTTGAGGAGTAAGCACAAGGAAAGTGAAGTGAGAGACACATAAGAAGAGAAGCTTAAAAGTAAAAAAAAAAAAAGGGAATCATGACAGCAGAGTGCAAACAACAATATGCAGTCAATTCAAAAAGCAAACACAAGAAAAACAAAAAGGCCAACAAAAGATAAAAAGTCCTAAATCAAACACATAGGAAGTCAAAGTTAAAGAGCGGACTTCCAGACCCATTATACAGACAGACATTTAGACGTTCTAGTCATCAACCAAACCTCTAAAATCACAAAGGTTTTGGCAGGAAACTACTGGCATGGGGCCTTGTTCGGGGGTTTCTGACTCTGGTGAAGGTTCAGTCTCATGTATATATAGAATTTAAGTGGATTTGCACAAATTGTCATTGCTGTGGATCTGCTGTTTTCAGGGGGACGAAGGAAATACACCTGCTTCTCTGACCCTGTTGCAATGCCCCTGGTTATAGACACAAGAGAGAGTTAGGGAATAGAAATTCCTTCAAACATACTATATAATCAATCAAATATATATCAATTAGAGCCGGCTTTCAGTTTATTATCTGCTTTTCTCCTTTTAATCAGCAGCCAGCACAGGCACATTATTAAGGTCTAAACCTGCAGTGATCTGCAGCACGTTAGCAATTTTGATTCTCTCCACGCCATTAAGTGCAAAGACTGACACTTCATTCTGTCCTCAGAGAAAAGGAACATCAACGTGATGTTAATCATGGAAGTCATTTATTTTCCTTAAACTCCGGAGCCAGCTGGAGGCTGCAGCAATAACAGTTCTCTGATACCTCTCGCCATAGCCACTCAATCAGGATATTAATTGCCCAGTTATGTCTCCCTGTTATCAATCTCTACCAATCACACTTTATTAAATATAGATACACGGCCTTCTGGCTCGCACTCACTCAGCACAGTGGGCGTTATCGTTATGTATCTACAGTGGACGACTCCTCAGCGCTGGACACGTAAAGATGATCAGCTCCGGACCGATAGCATCACTACACTGCAAACAAAGACAAGGTGAGGGAGCCTCAGCCTTCAAGGTGACTTACTGCACTAGATCTTTGAATTAAGAGGCCTACTGAGTTTCCCAAAGTTCAAAAGAAAATCTTCAATGAAAGATAAATGGTTATCTTTAATTCAAATAATTTATCCCATACATAAACATCTTTGAACTTCCCCTCTGGTCAGATTTTTGTGTTTTAACACCATAAATGTATAAAGGGTTGAGAGCAATGTTACAAATGAAACTCAATAAAGTAAGTTGAAGAAAATAATACAAATATTCTTCATGCACCTAGTATGCCGAGCAATTTCAAGTTTCAGGTTCTGTACAGTGTATCCACAATCACCACATAGCCCAGGCAGCCCTGTTAAACCCTCCTTCCTGTTCCTCTCTCCCCAGTGTCATTTGTGTGTGTTTGTCAGAGTGCATGTACACACATATGGTCCAGTATGATAACGCAGACTGTCGACGCTTACATGCCTAAAATAGTGTTCAGTGCTGGATGCTGAAAGGAAGGAACAGTTGCACACCTCCTCTGATGCATTCTGCTATTTGTTGTCTGTCCTTCCCACATGAGATGACTCAGTGGCCTGTGGGCTGCCATGGAGACGGCTTGAGGTTGCAATTGCGATACTTTTATTTGATCAAATCTTCTTTACAGCCCACATTAAATTTGTCAAATGTCAAAAAAACCTGACGTCTGTAAGGTTTGTTATGTAAGACAGTTATTTATTCATTTCTTTTGCTCAGTTTCAGGTTGGTAATTTTAAAATTGCTGTTTGTTGCCTGCAAAGAGAATATTCGATTAGTTTGAGAAAGGGTAATGTAGCACACAACCCCTTTTTTGTTGGTGTAAAAGCCTGTAAAAGTTACAGTTCTATTGTGTTTATTTTTCCACTTTAACCACAATCCAACACTTTGAACAGAGGCTACAGAATCCAATCTCACAAACAACAAAGGAGTCATATCAAAAATTAACCGATGCCTGGGGGTCCTGCGGGTCCCACTCGAGTCGAGCAGGGGATTCCTTGGATGCAAGTGGAGGCTGCACATCCAGATGGCTTCGCCTGGGTTTCATTTTGAGCCGCTCCTGCAGACGTCAGTATGTGGAACGCTCCAGGCTCGGGTAAATAAAGTTAAATATATGAAGAGAAGATTTTTTTGGTTGCGGTGTGTCATCTCCGCTGAGCGAAGGCGAACAAAAAGAAAGTGGGACAGAAACATGTCACCAAAAGAGGTGAAGACGTTTCGCATCATTATAAGTGAAATGATTTCACTCTTTGTTTCACGCCGAGCCTCTGAGCACCGACAAAACTGAACGCTAGGTTCAAATTAATTGCCTTTGTGTTGTTATCGTCCTCCCACAGAGCGGCTTTTATCAAAATCATTATCTAATGGCTGGAAATTTCTGGTTAGAGCTCGCACAGCTACCGACAACTCACCCATATACTCGTGGTACCATGGGAGCTAAAATGACCCGCGTCCATTTTCCTCCCACGCCCTCGCCTTCTTCACTGGCACTACAGTTAACATGACGCCACATTACTCACCACGACAACAGAAGGAGAAAAGGGGGCAGATCTGATCCTAATCCCCATGTCAAGGTTCATTTGTCACGACGCTGACCCTCCCACTCACCTTGAATCCGCGGGTGACCCCGTGTCAGGAGGTGACCGGGTGCATTATCAAAGCCAATCACAGCGCTGCCTTTAAATCACTCTGCCCTGCCTTTGAACCATCCACTAAGGTCATCTGACGTGTGGTATCTTTCTGAATTATGTACAAATCCAATGTGCCCTTATCTCCCTTTATTGAGGATTTTATAGTCTGACCGGGCCGAGTGTCAAATTCGTTTGGCAGGCCTGAGTGTAGCCTTATACTAAAAATAGCTAAAATGACTTTGTTCATGTTTAGTTTTGAATATGTCTCAGAAATCAAGTCAGAGATGTGACGTGTGCAGTGGAAAACAGAGTGAAAGGGCAGGTGCAGCAGTCTGGGGAGGGGGGGGGGTGTTAGCATTCCTACTGTTATTCAGCAGCTTTAAGGGGAACCAGTTTACAGAGGACACATGTCACTGGTGATTGGGAAGCAGCCAGGGGTGTAGCACAGAATCCAGGGCCATAAGCCATATCTGCCCCCCCCCCACCGCCAGGCTCTCATCCAGCATTTGTATTTTCTTTACAAATGATGAAGCCAAGAACTGGAGCGGTTATTATCCCACATTTAAACAAGTAATAATTATCTGTGTACGTAAATCTGCACAATGTGAAATCACAACCCTCTTTGGGGTTGGCTTGGAGTATCATCCTCAAGAAGACATTATTTAGGTAATTATTCATTTTCATTTTAATTAGAAAATACAACATTGCAGCTTAATAACCCCTTTACATTGAGACATATTCAGATACAACTAAATAAAAAACAATTGAACAAGATAAACAAGAGCAGTGTTGCATTTGCAGAAACAAAAGAAATCGTTTTCCCATGAAAGTAGACGTTTTTTTAATTCCAAAATTCTAAAACCCCAAAAATATTATGACTAAGTGGAAAACAGGTAGAAAAAACAGACAGTTTTTGGAATGCTTGGAATAAGATCATCCCTCTTGCAAAATAATAAATAATAATAATAATAAATAAAAGCTAAATAAAATAAATCATGACATTGCAATTAGGCATCCTCAATTGAGTGCATGAAAGGTTTTTATACAGTCCTGTATATAATATACTCAGTAGTGTGGTCAAGTAAGTGAATTGAAATCATATAATGTTAACTGAGAACCATGTAATGATATTAAAGACTAAAGGCCTGAGCTTAGAGGTCTCAGGAGAAAAGGACATGATCACTAGTAAGTGAACAAGCTTATGAACCTCAGTATTACACTAAGAGTTGGGAGATCAGGAGCTGCCTACAAAATGGCTACTGATGCTTTTCTTACATGCATTTTATTGTATTTTTTGACAGGAGTTAGTCACCTTCCAACCTCTTAGGAAAACGGGTGTTACACTTACTCAAGCCCCACTCACACGTCTTCACCATGTTCAGCTCTAAAGGTTGACCTGTCAGACGCTATTATGGTTTGCAGGTTATTATTCTGGGTGAGGGCGACTGTTGGTGTGAGAAACTGACCGTGGTGTTATGCTGTAAATTTCACTTTTAACCAAACATGAAGATTATACCTCTCTTTTCTCAGAGTGCTTATAAATTACTGCTAAGAACAAGGCGATATTTCTAAAAGTGGACCAGACTCGTGAGTAATGTGTTTTGCTATGTAGTGGACTCCTTGCTCAGTTAAAATGACGACCTTAAGGACCTCATTTAAGGCTGACTACAGGTTCATAGTCGGAATCAGAACTTTAAGCTCTTATCATGCTAATGGGCAAAAAATATCAGAGCCCTCCTTTCAAGCTTTCGAAGCTTACAGGCAGAGTTTAAAAAACAACAGGATCCCTCAAGAGGAGAAGAGACAGAAGTGGAGGTGTGGAGGACAACGAGAGAGCTTGGTGTGGACTTGGACCTGCTCCGTCCTCCTCTCTGTCTCTTGACTGCTTCAGACAAGGGGACGTTAGGCATGCTTCTCTCCCTGTGTCATTGGAGAACTAATGAGATGGCACCGGGCCCATGAATGGCTCATTGGCCTGACGCACATTACTGTCAGTAAGTGGTTCTTCATCCTGTGCTGGCCGACCATGCGGCTGATCTTCTACCTGTGGCAAATATTGTGATGAATCGCAAAGTTGTGCAGCACGATGAGCCACGGTTTACCATCAACACAACCAAATGTCAGGCATTGAAAGATTTCTATAATTTTTATTTTTCTATGTAAAGTGCCTTGAGCTAATATTTACTAGGATTTGGCGCTATACAAATACGATTGGATTGAATTGAATTGAAAGAGCATGTTGGATCGTCGCCTCTGGCTGTTCCCAATGCAGTGATTTCATTCATTCACACCTCGGTGACAGGAAAGGTTAATGCCATGTCATATTCACTGCTGCAAGCAAAGTTATTAATTGAAAGAAAATAATGAATTAATAAAGCAATCAATTCTTCCCTCAGTAGATATTCTCTTCATGTGACCACAATAAATATTTGAATGGATAGATATAAGTTAGTCAAGTTTGACTTGATGCAGTTCTTTTAATTAAATCCATGGGCTAACATGGAGATGAGTCTCATAATGAGTGAATACTTTATCAGCTGTTCAGTGCCAGATATATAAAAATGTCTTTATTCACCTATAGATTTAACACAGAGGTTTACTGTCACTGAAGTTCGTATCATAAAGTTTCTCACTGGTGTCAAATCCACTTTTCCTAACGTCCACTTAGAGGCAGCCGGAAACATTTTGGCCGTCGGACTGCAGCCACTGCTTGCAGCTGTAATTTCCACAGCAGTAATTTTGGCAGCAGCAAATATCCGCTCTGGACGGAAAGTGAGAGATTAACTATCAGCTTGTCAAAACACAGTTGTTGAGAGTTGTTATGTTAAAAATAATTACCTGAGCTGAATGGGGCTTTAATTTTTAGGAATTGGACAATTAAACATATGCGATAATGTTCTGCTATTTCGTAAACCTTCAAAAAACTTGTTAATTTAATAAGATAGTTCCAGTCACATCTTCGGCCAACTTAACACTTAGGTTCCCAGTATATCTCCCTTCAATAATTAATGTCTTCCTACTTCAGATAGTCCAGAGAGACCCTTTACCTCTCGTCAAGACTTTATTGCTGCTAGATTGAATATTCATATATACTGCATGTGTGTGTATGAGTATTTATATACATATATATGTATATATATAGATAGTTGGGTGTATCAGATACAGTGCCATACATTAACCATGTAGCCCAGTCCCCTGAAGCTCATCTTCCCGCGAGAAGTGATCCTAGGATCCACAGGAATGAAAAGGAGGGCAGAGGGAGAGCAGAGCGGAGCAGGAGAATGAGAACAGAGCATTGGGTGGTATTTCAGCACGGGATGCCCACCCAGACTTTAGGGAGGTTGCTAATTAACAACAACAACAAAAATGTCAAAGCCGAGAGACCTCCAGGGGAACCCTATGCTTCCTCAGATCTTTGTCCAGGACATGGACGGCTGGGCTGGAGCGGGTTTTATGTGGAGGGGGGGGCTTCATCCAGAACAACACTACGAGAGCAGCCGCACGATCTGAGTGAGACACAACAACAAATCTAGTTTACTATTTCCACATTCGAAATGTGTAATCTTGGATACGTCACAACTGTTTCCAGGGCTGAAGTGAGAATGATACGACAGTCTCACATGATTGGCTCATTAAAGATATTAATGTCGATTAAACAAAATATTGGTTAAGTGTTAATGACTCTGCATCTCATCTGTAACCACTCCGAACGCTAATTATTAATTCATGGCCTCTTTTAGTTTGTACGCAATGTTTCATCAGCAGACATGTCTCCCGACAGCTGGATTTAATATTTGAATACATATTAAAACTCTAAAATCCCTGACCCAGATTTTACTTTAAACTCTGCTCAACAATTACTTATTTTTAACAATTAAACGAGAAGCACTTGTAAAACATTTTGTGCGACACATGTTGTTAATATTTCACCATATTTCTACTTTTTTATTATCCTTCACCGGCTTCCACAAAGTCCGTGAAGTGACTCAGAGATTTATTACTTTTAAAGGGTTCCCAAAAGAGAGGCAATTATTTTCTGAGCCGAGATATGGGGGTGACCACAGGGCATCTGTGTGGTCGTGTGCTTTTACCTGTACGAAGCAAATCAAGAGCTGATCAAGCTTTTCTTTTCAAAATGAAAGGCCAAGACATGGACGATGGACGATAGATGTTGATTTTTGGATGAATACAGGCAATTATTTGAAACTAATTCTGTGCCTGTTCTGAACCTGCCTAATTGGAATGGGCCGTTGGCTTCGTCTGTGGTGATGCTGGTTACAGCTTCATCACCAAGAGCTGCTCACCTGTTTATTCAAAGTTCAGTGAAGATCGACTCAGGAGAAGAATCCCCAAAGTAGAGAATCAGCTGTCACTGCCCTTGTCATGAATGTGAGCATTGTCATAAACACGCTGTTGTCCTGATAAATGTCTCAGCCGCCACTGCTCCAGAGCGCCGGTCGTCATTTCATTCAAATTGATAAACATTGAATGTATTAAATGTCCAAATCGCACCAGATTCCACACTTCACTTAACAAACTTAAGTCTACTACTAAGCGCATAAGATGAATGGTTCTTGAGATATGTGTTCAACAGACAAAAACAGATTCATGCAATTATTCAGTAGATACAACTTTGCATGATACTAATGTAATGCTGTGGCTCGTTTGAGTGTAGCGTGGCCTATAAACTTAACTTGGGGTGAATCACTCTCGGGCTGATGACTCACATCAAATTCACAAACTGCACCATGCTAATTAGTGGCCTTGTGTCACTTAAAGAACAGGATATCAGTTTGTATGAAGTTAAAATAAATCCCCAGGAAAACGAATCTCATTCTACGCTAACATCATATGAGCAGCATTGTACATGTTCTAAAAACTGTATTTGACTTTGCCTCAGTGTGGAGAAGTCCCACATCAGTGTGTGTGATAAAACGCTGATCACATGTGAGATGAAGACGGAGTAAAGAGAAAGCCTGATGAGCTCCGTCTGACACAAAAGGAGACAGAATGGAACTGATAAGCCGGAGCTTGTGGTATCCTTTGATGCCTGACCAGCTCTGCAAAATAACAAATCCCCCCCAGTCTCAAGCTGCACTCTGAGAACCTGTCAACCACTACATATCTCCCAGACACTAATAATAAATTTAAGATGGAGGGGGTTTGGCTTTTTTTTTTACGTGCTGATACCCAGCATTGCAAAAATGGTGGCAGCAACAGAAAGAGACAGTAAAAACAACAGGATCGCCCTTCTAAATTAAACAAATCTTTTTTGATTTAATATGCATTGCCCTTTGTGTAATAGGTACAAATACATTGTTTATAGCTAAACATTTTGGGAGCCAGAATCTTGACTGAGAATGTATCTTCATGATAAGGAAACAAAACCTTTTCCCCACTGATCACATCCAGCCTCCAGGGTACGTAGATGAATTCTCAAACAGCAACCCAAGACCAAGAGTCAAACCGCTGATCAAGAGCCCCAGTATTCTTTAGACGTGTTTTTCCATCACGCGTGTATTGTGCTCTGAGAAGACTCGGTGTTGCATGAGGGCGCGACGGCTTTTTTATTAGCTCCCTCAAACTAAATTTCCATTTAATTTGTGAGCTGGCTCCCCGAGTCTGCGCCTGGCAGCTACAGGTATAAATCTGGCCTTATCTGGCCCAGGCATGCACAGTTCATATCCACACACCCCGTGCCAACAACAGATCTATAATTCATGGCCAAGCACACCCACGGTATTGGCTGCCCATGTATTAGAAACTACAACACAGGACAGAGAATTCAATGTGGTGTCATCCCAGCGGTTCAGAAGGCAAGAGGGTATGTTTTCTCTCCCCGGGGACAAAGCATGTGACAGCAAACTTCTCTGTAGTGCTATTACACATGGAAAGAACTGCAATGTACACTGCAGCAAACTTTTCACATTTGTATTCTGCGGCGTGGCTCCCTGGGTCGTTATGCCAGAGTGAGGGTTAACATCAATGTGACCCTCAGGTGAAAGAGTGCCGTGTTTGACAGATGGGGAATTATTCCTCCAATTAGGCTAATTGGAAGAGACAGGTCAGGGCATATAAGCTGTTGAATAAAATCAAATAAACAGAGGGGATGGTGGTAAATCGACCTCAGGGAAAACAATAAAAGGACCAAATGAGGCCACTGTTTCTGTGAAAAATCTATACTGGAAAAAAATATTGTCACTCCACTGGTGGCCGTCCCTGTGAGCAGTTGCTTTCGACGAGTTCTGCTCAAAGAATGCGGATCATTATCCAATCAGGCTCTCCAGTTTGGCTCACAGTGCCTGCTGGGCGCACTTCAACGGGAAAAAAGTACTAATAAGGGTTTAAGAATAACTCCCTGGTCCTTTAGATATTCATTCTTCAGAGTGGAACTGTGAATGTGAAGGACATCAGAATCCAGACTATGACTGACAAAGAACAAAAGGGCACTTTCATTCACATGGCACGGCAGCAGACGTCCCTGCAGCGCACGTTGACACCCCAGCAGGAATCGAGTCTCAGTCAGCGTCTCACGCTCCCGGTGAGAGCAGGGAGTTGATGGCGGTGGCGTGTGGACCCATGGTGCTGGAGGGAATTTGTAGAACCCCTCACTGGGTCATGTTCAAGTGAGATGGGAAATGCAGGGGCAGAGGATGAGCACCGAGGGCAAGTCCCACTGGTGTCCCCTTTGATAAGCAATACCGTGGCAGCAGAGGAGGAGAAGGGCTTTCAGCAGCATGGCGTCACGGTCAGCGCGGCGCTAGCATAACTTCTACAGCCCACCGAGGGCCCGTACTGTAGCGGGGAACAGACAGCGAGATGAGAGAGACATCAGACACTCTGTAATTAGGACCACTCGAGAGAAGAGGTGAAGGAGGATACCACAGCTAAACACCTCATCCTCTCTTATCCCCTCCTTCCCCGATTCCTTGGGGGTCATGCTTGTTTTTGCCTTGATATCTCTGTTAATGAATGAGCGCAGCGTCTATCGCCCAGAGGGGACCGATGTTTGTGTCTGAAAGGGGAGGCGGGGGGGCGGGGAGGGCCACGCAGCGTTTTGCTTGTGTTGTGCTGGAGCAGCTGGAGGCAATGACGGGGAACAGAATAACAATTTTCGTGCACTGAGTGAATGCATGAGCACTCGCTCATCACAAAATTATAGGCACACATACACAACTGTAAATGAACACCTGCTATGATGTACAAGCATATGAAATAGCTTGGCATCAATAATAACAACTAGGCTGCATGTTAGCCGTGTCGTCGGGTGCGCTTTAAACACTTTGAGAATGTGAGTGTAAATGAAAGTGTAGATGAGAAAAAGACCCGATGAGAAGAACTGTCTCATACAGCTACTTAAACGATGCACTGATCATAGATCATAGATCTTGTATAAAGATGGATGATATGACAGCTGACAAAAAAAGGAAGCCAAACTGTCTAGATTTCCCCCTAGTGGCTGGCAGCAGTATAGCTCATAAACCACTCCTCCTCCATGTTACCGGATGGGACATGGAGCAAACTAAAGATCCATTTTAAAGGTGGTTTGTGTCAATGTAGGTAGTTCTTATCATACTGATTTATATTCAAGTGTTTATTTTTCCAATAGTTTGGGTTTTAGACGAAAGGACTAGATGGCGAATATCCCTTTTACGTGTGAAGGTCTTGTGGAACGCTGAGGCTAACGGTAAATCTGACAGGCTACTTCTATAAAAAAAGAAGTGAAACGTCACAATTGACAGCTGAGCCTGACTCGAGATTGGTCAAGCGCATGTAATAGGACAGACCCTGTCTCCAAATGATGTCTTCAGTGCAAGATTATATTTTTTGTAACCGAAATAATATTGTTTTATTTCTTGATCGTGATGTGAAGGACATTGTCTGTCCTATCGACCAGATACTAACTTTAAAAGGCTTTTTAAAAAATGTAGTCGTTTGTATTTTGTCTCTGGAATAAGGCACTGAGGGATAAGTTTCCCGTGTGGACACACAGCAGAGAGTATAGCATCAGATACACGGATCATTTCCCACACGTCAACTGATAGGGGATCAGTTCCTGGCAATTATTATAGGTTAAAGAGAAAAAGTCAGATGGATGCATGTCTAAACAAACCTTAATCTCCTTATCCTCTATCCAACTGTCCAGATGTTCCTTTTACTCACGTACCTGCTGAAATATTCACACCTGGCCTCCTCTTCCATGGAGCAGCACCCGGTCCACTCAGCAGATGCATCCTGTCAATCTTAATAAAGGGAAACACGGCCAGCTCATCACCGTGCCGCTGTGTTTACCGTGCAAGATTTCTCTTTACCAAGCATCAGCATATGTCCCAGTGAAGTCCAGTTCGCCTCACACATGAACAATACCTGAGTGTGTAATAGTGTCATAAAATGCGTTTATGGGCATAATGTTTGTGGAGATCATTTTAAAATGTGAAAGCTGTTAGACGGTGAAGCAGATTGTGCCATAAACACTGTAGTGTTGTAGTCATGGGGAAAAGAAAGGGAGGGTTTGAAGAGCACCCGTGGGGGAAGTAAAGTCGTGTACAGTATATCATTATACTGTGGCTCGCACTGTAAACAGTATGATTAATATTTCATGATGTGAATGTTTCTTTAATGGATTATTAGACTATAAACAGGCAGGGCAGTGAGTGTTTAAACCAGCTCATCATGTTCAATTTACTGAAATGTCAGTTGTCAGGAAATGATGAGGTCATCTTTTATCACACTTCAAACTGATCTGAGGATTTTACAAGGAGGGAGCATGTGAAGGAAACGAAAAGGGACTGATGAAGTCGTCCCAGTATTTGAAACCGTCTGAATGACAGAAATATGATGGGTGGCAAAAGGGGAGCGTAGAGGTGAGTCCATTGTCGTCTGCAGCAGGTCTTCAGGATCTCTCTCCGGAGCTCTGAAGAGCGTATTTGAAATCCGGGAGATGAGAAATAGCAAACTGAGAGAAGACGAATATCCACAGAAGGGAAGATTGCAGATTCACAGGTGCGTTTAGTGTCTTTTCCAGCCACATGAGTGGATTTCAAGCTGAAGCAGCAGCACTAGTGTGAGAGAGGAGGGAGTGGAACAATGACCATATGTTGGGCTTGGTGCAGCCGCAGGGGGATCGATTGGTGAATATTTCATTAGAGCATGAGCTAAATTCTTTCCAAATGAAAACATACATTCATCCCTGAGGTGGAGCTGTACCATATGTGCATGTTTATTAATACAGCCTTGCTCTCTGGATGTAGGGTGATGGATATAAGTAATTACTTTTTTTTCTGATCCCAGCGCCTGCTGTTACTGCAGCAGTTTAGCTGTGGTGAACACGTGGTAAGTTGAAGAGTTTCAACACGACCATGAGGTGTTTTTGCATAGTCCGTGAAGTAAACTGCCATTTGTATTGTTGTTGCTGTTAGTTTTGGAATCAGAAAGGGAAATTAATCACTTTGTTTCCTGGATACATAGTGACGGCCTTCAGTAGTAACTGGTTTCCTCGCTGGCAAACTCCGTGCTAACAAGCTAGTCCACTGGGAGCATGTTAGTGCTTCTCAGTCAATCTAAATCTCCGAGCTTTCCTCTACTCTCTCTGATCAAGGGCCTTTAATTAGTTCCCTCCTTATATGTAGCACTCATGACTGTACATAGGCTAATTTGATTCAGTAAAGACTTATCAAAAGTCCCAAGCTTTCTCTTCTAACAAGTTTGCCAACTGATCAGTTTAAATTAATATTTATAATATCAAATCCTGTTAAACTATCCCCAGCACTTTACATTCGGTTAGAGATTAATTTAACCGCAAGGTGAGACACTGGGAGCTGTAAAGAGGTACGGTAGCTTTTTGTTGTAACACTGACAGGTTACAGAGAAAGAAACAGAACCGCGAGGCAGCAGGCGTGGAAGAAGAGCTTGGTCTTTACTGACGTTCCAAAAGGTCAAGCACAGAGAAGCAGTCCAAACAAGGCCATCAAAAACAGGCGTGAATCCAAAACCACTGGAACACTGATCGGCAACGCGAGGAAAGACTCCAGAGAGCACGTGCATTGAGGTATCAGTGATGATCTGGAAGAGAACACCAGACTGAGCAGACTATACAAAGGGTTCCCTGGCAGGAAATTAGATGGTACAGGTAAATAGTTAAATAGATGTGTCCCAGTTCAGTTCTACGGGATTCGAGGTCTACAAGTTATAGGTTCTACAGCAATTATTCCCTTGAAAAACTGTTTCATCACCAGCGTGCAATGAATCCTGGGAAGGATCCACCCACAGGATGCGTTGTTGCTCAGGATGGAAGGAAGCATTTTGTAGGGACCTTTAAAATGGGACAGTCTCCATAGGATGCAGTCCCTGAATTGGGTCACAGCTAGTGATCGGGAACGTAAAAGACAGGAAGTGTTAGCACAGGTACAAGAATAAAACAAAGGAAATATATATTGTGAAAACAAGCAGAATGTAATATTTGATATTTTGGAATCTTGGCTATTTCAAGACTTTGAAGCAGTTTTAAATACAGGTACAACCTGGTCTGGATGTTATTAGTATTCATCTAAATAAATGAAAGGTACCAACTGCCATAGTTTGCATAGGACATGTGCAGAAAATGAAGCCTGTGCTATGTTGTTGATGGCATTGATGTCATAGCATGACGGGTTTATTGCAGTTTTGTCATGGCACATTTCTCTTATGTGACAAGGGACAATTAATACTTTGCAGCGTGTGTGTTCGCCTACTGCTACAACTCAAATAAGAGGAATAAGAGAAAGAAGAGAAGGATGACAAGAGAGCAATAAACCCTAATCAAATCTCTTTATCTTTGTTTTTTCTCACCTGTCAGCTGATGTTTCCTTTGCTGAACCTTTATCTACACAGCGCCGCGATTCCTTTCCTCGTCCTTCTCTGTCATTACCTGTCTGTCCTCGGCTTGTTTCCATCCCCCCCACTCTCTATGAACTGTGTTGTGCGCTTGAGTGCACTTTCTTTAATTTCTACTTCCTGCTCCCAGAGAACCGCCGCATCCATTCATATCAGGAGTTATATAGCTGGATGTTTAAAGAATGTATATTACAGCAATGCACATAGCCTGTAATCATTTTCATAATGCAACTTACTCAGTGACGTTTGCTGATAACACATGTAATGCAGTGTTATGAAAGCATTGTATTACTTTCCCCCCCCCCTTTATCGAGCTTCTTTTTTGTTGATTCATTGAGAAGAATTCATAATTACATTTTAATATTGCACAGCCAAAGCTGTTTTATTACAGTTTCCCGGGAACTAACACAGAGGAGAATATTACCGGCGTTGCTGCAACCTTCTTCAATATCACAGAAACACATTCAAATGTCTCATTGTGATCTCATTACACTGAAGGGTCGACTTCTCTAAGTCAATTCAAAGGCGCAGGTAGGGATCCTGCCTATATAACCTCAACTCCTCCAGTCAGTGTATTGTGACAAGGACGATGGCACCTTAGAAGCTTTTTCCAGCCACTGAGCAGTGAGAAAACTGGATGTTCCTGGAGCTAGTTGGGTCTGTAACTGTATTTTTTAAGCGCGTACATTATGGTGACCTCCTCTCTCTGACACCACCTGCACAGGAGGGAGGGGTGAGTCTATTTGACATTCATGCCCACTTAAGATGAATTAAACATTATACATTAAGCATTCATGCACTGTGGCCTTAAAGAAACTGAATATTAATGATATATTTTTTTTCATTCAATGAATTTGTTCTACAAATTTTTATTTTCAGCGGGGGAACAAAATTCCAAAACTCCTCTTTTCCTCTAATGGAATCTCTCCCCCGGTCTCATACATCTTTCATTTCCTATACTCTTTCAATTATAACATGATTTATACACATCATCCTATTATCAGTTTGGTGTGATGCTCTCCTGTCATTATGGAAGTAATATCAATGTTAATTTACAGCAATCATATCAATACATTAGAACTTCGAGAGAGCCTGAAAGGAATCATAAACAATTTGTTCATTTTATTACACATGTGTGAAGGAGACGCTTCCTCGGTGTCAGAGAAGCTCAGGGACTTGTGCTGGCAAACAAATCAGTAACTGTCTAATTGACTGACTGAGGGACTGTCAAGCTGTATAAATATGCATCTATTACTGTATCGTAGCCTGGGTGGAAGCCGTCAGTTTCAACATGTAAACACAGAGCAATGCAGCGGCAGTCAAATGAATCCGTCTGAGTTGAGCAACGAAAAAAAAACACATCTGTTTTGCACATCACAGGGACTTAAGCTGTTTATTTGTAAGTCAGTTTGCAGAGATAGCAGTGTGCATGTGTGTGTGTGTGTGTGTGTGTGTGAGTGTTCATGTTTGCTGACGGGTGAGACGGAAGCAGTTTTAATCACCACTAACCCTCACACCCTGCTGACAGCGTCAGAGAGGACGGGTCTCATCCCCGTTCCTCTGATCAGCCTCATCAGCTGTCTGCTTAGCCGTCCATTCATCTCTTTATTATTTATTTACCTCCACTTTGTACATACACATTCCTCCAGGGAGCACATCCTTTGAGCATTTAAGCGGCGCCCCAGCCTAAATGCCTAGGCAGAGCAACTTTTCCAGGTTAGCTTTGGAGTTTAACTCTGCCACGTCCTTTTTAATAATTGACAGATAGGTTTTAAAGGATCGGAGGAGTGTCGGGAGTTGACTTGATTGATTTTTATCTCCTGAACCCAAAGCAGAGCGTTCATTTCCAAAGATTAATCACACTAATGGGAGGCCAGTTAGAGGCACGGAGCCGCCGTGCATTTGCTCACGCCGGGATTGATTTTGTATATAACAAATCAAATTAACACGGTCAATAGACAGTCTTTCTCTTGTCTTTGCAGGCATACTAATATCAGATCAAGCCACTTAAATCCGCCTTTGGAAATCCCTGCTCATCTTTCAGACTTGAATCATCCCTTTAATGTTTCCCATGTATAGCCACAGACACTGGTCCTTTTCCTTTAGATTCATTAGATGAGGTCATACTCTGCGGGCACAAAGGTCAGTTTCCATTCCTTGATGTCTGTCAAGGATCCTCAATCTGTCGTGCAGCTGTGTCATGTGACACCACCTCTGGGCAGGAAACCAGAGAGTCCTTCCACTACGTCATCGCCAAAGTGAATGACAGAGTGAGGACAGGTTTGGGAAGGTTACGCTTCTGTTACAAAAAACTTTCAAAAGACAAATCACTGTCACTAAAACCAGCTCCTGGTGAATTCACAGCATAAAAATGTCTCTTACTGTCATAATAAGGGTAATCTGAGCAACACATCACGAGAGAAGATGGATTCTGGATATTGTCTTCGAAATTAAAATCCTTTTTTAAAAATATATATGACATTTATCTTATTGCACCACTTTCCTACTGAAGAAGATGAGAAATGATTTGTGTCGAACATATCCATGGTGGGGTCGTCAGTGTGGTGGAAACAACAGTTTCATCATATCAAACCTTCAATGATTAAATTTATGTATAAGTTTAACTTTTTAATCAAATCCTTCTCAGGTTAAATGATTTAATCACACAAACTGAATATGATAGAAAACAATTCATCAAATATAACCCTTACCATTGAACTTTAATATGTATTTGAAATACATAAAGTCACTGAGGAAGTCATAATTATGTTTAACAATTCATGTTTCACTCAACAATTAGTCCCACGAGGCTGATTCCTGACCTGCTGTGTTGTGTCAAGGGGAATCAGAAAGAGAAAATGGAACTAAGGTTAATCAATTGTTCCCTGGGAGAACAGTGAAAAGGATTTCAAAAAGGAGAAAGGTCAAAAATGTGAGTATTTGAAATCTCACAACACAACAAGATGAGAAACAATGGCTGCAAAGTAAATTGGCTTTGGATCTCAATGCGTGAACTTTTTTCAACACACACATTTGGACAGTGGATAAAATTACGCATTAAATAATTTAAGGCTACAATATTATCCAAACAACTAAAGCAACAGGTAATATTTTAGATTCTAACTCATGAAGAAAAGCTTGTGAATGGCGGACAAATATATTAACTGTTTATGAAGGATGTGAATATTTCATCAAGACCAACATGCATGATAATAATGAAATGGAAGAGAAAATGTGTTTTATTCTGTTATAAAGAATTTAGACCTGAAGGATACGTCTTTGTATTTTATTGTCATTGAACCCAATGAAAAGAGTAAAGTCTGTGTATAGCTTATTCCTCCATGTGCTCCATCGCTTTCTAAAAAACTATTGAAAACACATCAATGAGCCACATTGGCCTCAATGTTCCTTCATTATAACGAGCATGGGCCCTGTGGTAGAACTTGAGTCGATACTCCCTGTCCTGCTGCGGCAAAGACTCACACACACACACCAAGTTCCTGCAGCTGAAATGTCCCAAACTAACACACAGCAGCATTAGCTATAGCATACATAACACAACTGTTCTGGGGAATTATGTAGCCAAAAAATGAAAGCATATATATATATATATATATTTATATATATATATATATATATATATATATATATATATATATATATATATATATATATATATATATAAATATATGTCACTGACCTATTTCTGAAGGTTTATGTCCATGTGATGGAGAGCCACAGCTAGTCTAGGCAATATACTGTACAGTATATATAGCACACGTATATCAACCCTTTGTAGCTTTTATTCTTTTTCGGTCTTTTGTGCAGATATAATATTAGATTAGATTAGATTAGATTAGATTCAACTTTATTGTCATTGCACAGTACAAGTACTTATTCAACGAAATGCAGTTTAGCATCTAACCAGAAGTGCAAAAAAGGCAGTAAAAGTGCAGAGTATTGTGCATATTTAAAGTGAATATGTAAATAAATAAGATCTGTACAGTTATAAATATATATGGAATATTACAGTATTAAGATCTAATGTATGATATAAGAACGATGAATACACTATGAGCAAGATAAATATATAAATATGAATACACTATAGGCAGGATAATACAGTAGTGTAGGGAATATACTGTATATATATTGCGATTCTTATATATGTGGCGATTCTTCTTTAAAATGTCAATAACAAGAACATCATTCGAACCCATAGAAATCCTCAGTTTTATTCAAGTCAGACATAATTATTTTGTCAAAGCATGATAAAAACCAGCTGACTATTTCTTCCTTCCTGTTTGTATTGCTCACTCATAATGGATCACGATTATTCACTGCAGTTTGCTGCTGTCCAGATTCACATGTAAACACAATCCAGAAAATGTCCAGATGTGACAATACTTGAATATATCAACCAAGTAGATTACAGCAATCAGCCCAAAATCACAAATTCACTGCTACATGGATAACATGTCAGTGCACTGTAGCACTGTCGGGTGGCAGGTCTCCCACTGGATCAATGCACGGCCTAGCAGACCTCTTTGAATCTGCAACATGCAACAGGTCTGTAACAGGTGAGTGCATGTGACCTTATTGATTACGCTCAGGAAGTGGCAGAACGATACATGTTACTGTTGATGAAGACAAAGAAACCTCCGGACACCTGCACCACTGGCTTCCTAGTCTTTGTGGCTAATGGGACATGGATCCTGGAGAAGAGGCAACATGCCTGAGATTGTGCATGATTAAGTCGGCCTAATGACATTGGCTCTGGCGCTGTGCAGGGGTTAGGGCATCAGGAGCAGGACACTGTGGCAGCAACCAGGTTTGATTGATGGTTTGCAGGACTCTCATCATTCCTCCTGACGTCGGATTCCTCTAATCCTAATGCGAGGTTCACATCAAATGAGCTCTTCCGGTTATCGGATTCAGATATAGTTGTTTAATCAATCGATGAGCTAATACAACCACAGCGACAGAGTGTACGGCTGCCTGACAAATCAATTGACTGTCTCTGGGAGGAAACGTATTCAGTGAACAAATGTACATGCCTAACCTATCATAAAATCTTTATTGACAATGTATACACTCATGGCATCAAAACCAAAGTTAGATGAGAAGATCGATACCACTCTCAAATCCGTCTGGCAAGCAGAGCGGCTGGTTGGCTTAGCATTGGACGACTGGGAATGTGTGTCCAGTGTGAGTAACGTCCAGCTGCCAGCACCTTTACAGCCCAGTAGGACATTAAATATTGTTTGTTTCACACATAAAACAACTGAAATGTGTTACTTTGGATGGGGGAGGGTATGTGTCAGATACTTTGGCCTGAAGCAGTGACTTGTTGTGAGGTTGTCAGACAACCAGACTCCATAAGACTCTTTGTGTTAGGCAAAGCTAATCGGCTGAGACGTAGTCCCCAGTGTCAAAGGCTTTCTTTATCATCACGTCCACTCCCCTTCAACTTCTGTGTGGTGAAGGGCTAAAGCCTGGCACCGCTTGGACTGGAAGAATAAAATAAAATAAAAAGTCAAGCATGGGCAGGCAGCATTTCATTCTCCTGGAACTGATTAGGCATCAGAATTTCACAGTATATTAAAGTAATTTGCAGGAAATAGAGTTGAAGTAAGTGATGTATTGATAGTCTAATTATAATGTTATTTAATATGGAAATATTTGGCAAATTTGGCACTGTTTCCTCAAAGAGAGAAGATTTCTGGTTCCTCCTGGTTCGGCCAGGGTCTTTCTGTTTGTATTTTCTCCACATGACTGTGGGTTTTCTCCATGTTCTTCCTCCTACAGTCCAAAGACAATGATTGAGGACCCTACATTTCACCGTCCAGGTTCTCCTCCAATGTCAGCCGAGCTTGGCTCCAGCCCCCACACGACTGTCGAAGAATACCAGGGATATATAGTGGATGGATGCTTTGTCTTTTTCTTTCCACAGTATGTATTTGTTGTGTAATCAGAATTTCTCCGCCCCGTGGTTCCAATAAGTCAGTGTAGGACGAAGATTACGATCGGCAGATAAACACCGGTGGTAACTGTGGAGAGCGCTGTGAGAGTGGTATGCATCACACAGGCTGACTCCTGATTGAATCCTACACGCCTGACGAATAATCTCCCTCAGAGTTGTTTACAGACGACTAACAAGTGTTAAATTTGTACCACTAATCGGGGAAAACTGTGAAACCGCGGCATTGTGTACGGTGCAGTAATCCATTATTGAATTCCATCATTGTTATTCAGCTCCAATCTCATTACCTCCATTCAACGTTTAAGTGCGTCGGAGATGAAGACTGACACAGTCGCACGATCAGAATCCAAGGCACACAACGCATTGGGGTGGTGGTGGTGGGGGGGGGGGTTGTATTCACGCTGCATAGCTTTCGGTTTTTAAGCTCACTTCTCCCATCACACAGAGGCATCATCTCTGAGGTATGAATAACACAGCAACAAGAACCATGGCCGAGGTGTTTCATATTCAGAACAATTTAAACAATGTATGTAAGCACCTTTCGGATTTCATGCATCTAAAATTACACCTTCCCAAGGTTTCCTCTCGCCCCACAGCCAATGGGATTCATCCGCTGAATGTTTCATCGTGTGTCTGCCAAAGACGTTATTGAGAAATTACAGTGCAGGCGACGAGTTAGGAAGCACTATGACAGTGCCCAAGTGGAAACCAGGGGAGATGTATTATTATGATATTTTCTTGGAGGAATCTGGAATTGAATTCTGATTCAGTGGAATATGATTTCAAAGCGAGGTTATACCATCCCCTGATAGATGATACACAGGCAACAGTCACGCTACACGGAGCATCGCAATAGATACACTGAGTACAGAGCCGGCCATGCACAACACCGGCGGGCTGCATACAGATGAGCTTTGAAGGAATGGGATCACTGGGGCATAAACACGACAACAAAGGATGTAACGGAGGGTTTACTACCTAAACTCAGTCAATCCACTTTGTTATCTGTGAATTAGAAGTTCGCCAACATTTTCAAAGGAGACGTTTGTAGCAGAGATTTATTACATGTATTACAGAATCCGGCTCATGGAAGTTTACGGAAAAGTTCTGAAGAAATAATATTCGAAGCTGCTGTTTCCCCCAGAGGCCAAACTCAACCGTTCACACACATTAAATAGAGATGCATTACTGACATTGCTTCAGGAGGCATATTGCCATTAAAGGATGTCGTGTACTCACTAGAGCAGTGGTTCCCAAACTTTTTGTGCCCAAGGCACACCAAAGGACAAATAAAAATTTCAAGGCACACCTATTGTGCAAAATAGCCTTATAACACGTGTTATCACTAATATCATCTGTTTATCTGTTAAGTTTATAATTATTTACTAATGCCAAATAAGATGTGACCAAGACAACTATTCTACTCATGAAATATTTATTAACAATATACTTCACAAAAATATTTAAACTTTATCAAATTGGGCTTAATCAAACACACCCATTTCAACCAGACAGGTGAGGCAAAGGAAACAGAAATTCAGCAGAGAACTGTCCATGAGAAAGCTGCATGGTCCTGAATCTGACCCACAAATTATAACTGTAACATTTAGAATCAGGCTTTTTTTGTAAATATTCTGCCTACTAACAAATCAGTGGGACACATGTGCCTGTCGGGGCGCACAGATTTTTTTAATCCTTGGTGGCACGGAGGAGAGGGCCACTGGCAAGTCCTGCTCAACAGAGAGCCGTGACCTGGTCTTGTTCTTCATGTGAACAAGAGTGGAGAACGCCAACTCACACAGGTAGGTGGTGGGGAAATGAAGAAGTTGGTCGATAGCGTGGTGGGAGATGGTTGGATATTCTGATGCACAAACCAACCAAAACTGATCGAGTGTGAGCTCACTAAATTTCAGTTTCAGCGTGCGGTCCGCACGGAGCTCTGCGCTCTCCTCTCTCTCCTTCATAGTGAGCTTCTCGGTTGAGGACTCGGACTCCTGGTTGAATGGGTCTCGGATCCAGTCATTGTCCTCGATGTCCGCCACACGTGGAAAATAGCGCTCAAACCTCTCTTTTAGGTGTTCGGCATATATAGCGCGCTCACTGGCTGCCTGTGGCGCAGCTGATGCCAGCGGGAACATGTTCATGGAGCCCTGTTCCAAAGCCTCGCGCCACAGGGTCAGTTTGCCCATAAAGCCCCGAATCTTGTCTGTGGATGATAAAATGTTTTCATTCCTGCCCTGAAGCTTGGCGTTTAACTCGTTGAGATGCCCAAATATGTCTGCAAGGTAAGCCAGCCTGGCGCACCAGCTCTCATCCGCGAGCCTGTCCTTATGAGGGACAGCTGTTCACGTGAAAATTCCAAAAGGGGTTGTCGGACTCGGCAGTCTCTGCACTGGTGGTTGGTGGTTTGCTCCGCACGAGAAAGCGCTCCATTTTCCCTCTTGTTTATGTTTTAATGTTGTGTTCACCTGCGCCACTGCGCGAACAGCGAAATGTGGGATCCTCTTTGAGGATTTTTTAAATAGTTTTTAGATAAAGAGTTTGCCTCTGTATTATGGAATGAGTGCATTCAAAGTAGTATATAGTAAATTAAAATAATTATTTTTGTATAGTTGTATACTATATTGCAGTAGGCTATGGTTGTCACAAAATCCCACGGCACACTTGGACTTGCCTCACGGCACACCAGTGTGCCGCGGCACACAGTTTGGGAACCACTGCACTAGAGTAAGCAACTTTAGTATGTGTTTAAATAGAATGACAGGCTGATATATATGATGCTTATTTTGGTGACTCAGACAGTCTCCGAGAGTCTTTCAGTTGTTTATTTAAGTAGGTATTTCCTTCTTTGGAAGGACCTTTGACCTAGGGAATAACCTCTGTCCAGCAAATGGTTAGAGGTGAAGGGACAATCTTTGACCAGTGTATTCTCATCTTCATGTACTAAACACGTCCTTATTAGGAGGCCTTAGGTGAGATGACATGTTACCCGAAGCCATGGGTGGAACTAACCTCTCTATATAATGTGTGTTTGACCACGGCCTGTCAGACTTCACCATTTGGCTGTGTGATTTCTCCGAGTTCTAGAGCTTGTCCTGACCTGGGAAACTTCTGTGTGATAAACATTATTATACTTGTTAGTACTGGGTCCGCGTTCCTTTCCTTCATCATCAACTTCTACAACCACATCAACCTCTCGGCTGACCAGAAATACACGTCAAACTTGGCGTCACGAACTGAGACGATTTGTGTCCTGCAGCACTCCGACAACTTCAAAACGGTGAGCTTCTCTCATTTTGTTTGAACGCTGGTTCGTTCATTGGAGCTGTTGTGTGTGTGTCTGCTGTCTATCCACACCGTTGAAGAACCTGTGTAAGGGAGTGTTGTATTTTTTGATGTGAAGTGGAGGTCCGTGCGAATTTAGATTTTATTTGCGAAGTGCACGTCGCAACTAAAAGGGGGGAAAAGGTAAAGATAGGACATAGTTTAGCATAGCTAAATTGTAACGATAAGGTGATTAAATGACATTGTGCAAGATTAAGAAAATGGTACCTCAACTTCTTGACAGTAAGTCATGTGTGTCTTAATCACTGCATTACAGTTAAGCTAAGGCGTAAACGTGATAAGGAACAGAGTAATAAGAGGAAAATAAGAGTAAGGATATGATCACAGCAATCAGTCGCATAATCTGAATAGTCAAGCCCTCAGTGAAGGAGCTCGTAGAATGGGTCTCAGTTTTAATAACTGGAGATGTAGAATATACATTTGATAATATGCTCCCGCTCTGACATTGATGACGCATAGTATCTGATGAAGCCAATCATCGAATTTTTTCATCTCAATAACTGGAGATGAAGAAATATACATTCGATAATATGCTCCCGCTCGGATATTGTAACGGACAATGCTGATGAAGCCACTCATCAAATATCTACATCTCATCTGACAGCAAAAATTAAGATAATAAGGTAAAAACGGCTGATAGCAAGAATGCTCGTGATGTGAATAAGATCTTTGGCTGTGAACGTTCATGCGTTTGTGTACAGGGAAACAACTCCCAGATGTTTGTGTGTGGCAGAAATTAACCACACTCAAAAGATGGTCTGTGTGTGTGTGTGTGTGTGTGTGTGTGTGTCTTTGTGTCTGTGAGAGATGCGCGCTCTCTCTCTACATGAATCTCTCTACACTCTCCTGTTGGAGCAGAAGGGGATTTTCACTGTGATAACATCTCTTGTCGGTCATGGTGACAGACTCGAACAATTAGAGAACCCTTTCTCTCTCTTATTCTCTCTCATGTAATAAAATAAAGTGTGGGGTGAAAGTTTTATGAACTCCTTTAACAAATAATGGGAATTACATTTATACACTTTACAACAGAGATCTGAATAGACTCTCAAAACAAAGAAGAGAGAGCTGTTTAAAGTAATCAGACAACTTTAACATTTGTTTAAATATTAAAGGAACTTTAACAAGTCAGGGTTTAAATTAGGAAGTATGTGGAAGCACTGAAAGACAACAAAAAACTAAATATAGACCTCTCCTCAGTTCCCCTGAGAGAAAAGCATCTGTTCAGAAAAGGGGGAATGTGCATGCCAGGGGAGTATAATACATCTTCTAAAACTTTAGTACAGAGACATAAGAAAGGTTTTCAAGATCTCACCTAATTAACACCCTTCTGTGAGACACAGGAAAAAGTCACAATAATTTAAGAAAACAATTCTTTTAATAGTTTAAGCTAAAAATGATAATTTGTTTGTTTGTTTCCTTATGGTAAAGCGAGACTGTGCAGACAGTATTAGGAAATAAAATTGCTTGCTTAAATCAGCTAGATTGGATATGGCTGTAGTTCTGTGAAAATCTTTTACCACTTGAACTCTTTATTTCATTGGGGTTTCATTAAATTCAACAAAACTTAGTTACAGGTTTAATTTGGGAACAAATTGGGTTTAATTTGACATTTCTGGACTGTCAATAATGGAAATTGTTTGCATTGACTAGACAATGAAAATATGCTGGTATCAAGAGTGTTATAGAGCTACATTAATGGCTGATATAAATAAGAATAACATATCTGGTTTTCCTCACTGGGAATGACACCTGTGCGGTGCACAGACAAAATATCAAACAGTTAAATTGCTTTACGAAAGGACTGTTGAGTTTTTAATACAGCCGTGAATAAATAATAAATTATTGAGAACTTTAAAGATATTATTATAATAAACCAAAGTATACATTGATGATGCGTTGTATGCAAGCAGCAAAAACAGCGACTCGCTCAGCCACTCTCTGTATCACACTTTCTCTGATAATAAAAGTTAACGCATGGGATGAATCAGGTTTAGAAAGGATGTTAACTGAAATTTTTACAGCATTGGTTAACAAAGGCGCATAACTGTGTCCACAACAACAGCAGTTTGTTTTCTCCTACAGTATTATAGTTGATGCATCTTTAATACATGTGACATGATGTATAGAAAAATTAACTAAGTATGGTTGAGACCTATGTCGTAGATGAGGGGTAGATTTCTTGATCTGTATCTACATACATATACAAACTGTCCAAATGGTTTATGACCTAGACTGTTTTGGTGGTCTGAGCTGTGTATGACCTGAAAGCTGTTGGATCCTTTTTATGGCTTGCTCTATCTTGAAAAAACTATTTTGATGATGTTTATATTACTAAGTTTCCTATTTTGCTCCTTACGATAGCGTTTTGGAGATTGATTGAAGACTTATGGTAACTAATGCTTAAAATTAAGAAATTCTTTACATAAAAACAAATATAAGATTTGGACAATGGAACTGATCTAAATAGTCCTAATATCCACTGGATGTGAAGGACCTAATACGACACTAAGACTGATAATCATTTTGAATCATCTATGATGTTGTTAAAAGGACCTAATGGTTTCATAAGATACTAAATCATTGTGTGTTTCTCTTCCCTTATGATGAGTGGGAATTGAGGTGAACAGACTAGAAGGCAACTGGCTGGTGCAACCCGACCTGAGGCTTGCTGAAGTCTGCATGGGCAGTTCCTGTCTCCAGTCTGATCAAGGGGAGTACAGTTGATACACAAACTCTTTAGCAAAAAACTGCATTTACATATTTGTGTGTGTTCTCACTTATAGTTATTATTGCTGATACACATTTTAACCGGCTTTCATTTGTAAGCTATTATAGGGATATTAATAGAGCACATTCATCTGTTTACATACACAGGCAATACTAAATGCTTTAGTTACTCAAAACAAAAAAATAAAATATTAGGATCGACCACAGACTGACCAGTCTATGCATTTAATTAATTAATGGAATAGGATTGTTTGGTCTAAACTCCGCTTAGAGTTCCAGATGTGAGTTTCATCTTTTGTGCGTGTTTTATTCTGATCTTAACTGTGTTAAAGCACATTTGGTGACAGTCAGTCACTTGTGGGAGCGTGTGATCTTTTTGTCAAACATTGTAAGCGGATTTTGAGTTGCGATACTACATTAATGAGCTTTTGATTCCTTTAGAGTTGGGAAGTCAATTTCATTTTTATTTGGCTGTGGTGAATAAGTGGTTTTGCTACATGAGCGAATGGATTTGTTGGTTGATTTGTAGATTTATTGATTGAAAACAACAAAGGGGGGAGGAGTAATCTACATAGCTTTAAGTATCTTTAAAATCTTAACAATTACATTTTTAAATTTACAATAATGGAACAAAAGGAAGCTGCTACTATGGGGAAGAAAGCCACTAAAAGTCCAAAAGTACTTACTCCTGTTGATGTAGTACAGAAAAACAATCCTTTAATTAAAGGCATTGCAAAAATATCTGAAAAGTGGCAGAAACGCTGGCCTGAAATTGACCAACCATGGCCGGTAGAGGGGACTTTCAACCCAGATGTAATTAAAATAATTCAATTACTTGTGTTCACATACAAGGTAGGACAAAAGGAGGGAAAAAAGGGACAGAAACGCAGAGAAAAGAAGCAAGTGGAGCTCGGCATTCTCCAGTTGTTTGAAAATGAGGGTCAGAAACTGATCAAAGCTGCAAACGATGAGATAGATAAAGACGTAGAAGATATGGGACAAGCAGAAGCAACAATAACGATGTATCCAAGTTCCAAAAGTACAATACAATACAATAATGATCAAAGGGATCCTGAAGGGACCATGGGAGGATATGACCCTTCGGTCAGGCGGTTCCAGCCATCATCGGTGGTTCCTTTCGTCTCCTACTCACAGCCAGCATTTTATCAAGCACAGGCCTGGAGAGGAAGGTTTAATCCTAATTTTCAAAAACGTTTAGAAGAATGTTATAATTGTGGAAAATTAGGTCATTTTGCCCGTGAGTGCAACTGGTCAAGAGGACATTTCAGAGGAAATGTCAGAGGAAATGTCAGAGGAAATTTCATAGGACACTTCAGAGGAGGATTCAGGGGCCAATCAGGGCCACCCAGGGGACCGGTGAACCCTTACAGGGGCCCGGAACCAGGATTCTAGAGGTGCCCTGAAGACTCGAAAGGGGGGTGTTATGCTATACATCTCCCCATGTCTGGTCAATGGATTCTGACAATCGGGTTTTAGGGAATAAAACAGCTGATTCCTTTTACAGAACCAATTGAGCTCTGCTACGAAAATCTGAAAATTAAAATACCCATATTGGTATCAGAACATACACTTATTGCACTTTTGGGAAGATATGCTTTGTGTAGATTGGAGTGTACAATAAAATGTGTGCCAGACGGCTGTCTGGTGGAAGTGCCAAACAAAATTCTTCACCAATCATTGATTACAACAGAGACTGAAGGTTCTTTAGTATTTTGGATCGGAAGTCTTAATACAGATTTTTGGAGCCAGCTAAGTTGTCAACGCCGCAGTACAACAATTTGCTTTGTCTGTTCCAAATCTTTAAACAATCCTTTAGCAATGATTATCTTATGTTGAACTGGTAAATGCATTTTTCAGCATTCAAATTGAGAAAGATAGACAATATTGGTTTCTGTTTGAGTAAGAGAAAATTACACTTCGCATGTCTATGTCAGTGCTATTTACGACCAGGCATTAAAAGAAGCTTATAGGAGATGCGTTTGGCCTGTTGGAAAGCGCTGGATGATCTGCAAATCCTTAGTTATTTCATAGTTTCTTATTACATTAGTGATGTGTTTCCAGGGGGGAAATGCAAAATGTGACTTATAATTTCTCATTTACTAATGAGAATGTTAATCTGTATTGATGTTTTAATCTGTTTTGTATGCAAAAGATACTGGTTTTCTTTTCTTTCATTCTAGAACATATTGGGAGAGGATCACTATGAGGGTGAATTGTTCAGGGACTCCGATGTGTTGAAAGAACTCAAAACACTTCAAACATGAACAATACGAATGGACTGAAGGACTCTCGACAAAGATGCAATATCCGTATTCAAGACGTCATCGATACTACAACAGGGAGTCAATGCTGATGAGAAACTGCAGTGTCATACATGAGTAATATTAAAAGTGAATTATATTCTTTGTATGTTAATTACTGGGAAAAATGATGTTTTCTGTTATTGGCTAAATATACTGGGACCTCAGATGTTTTCTTTATTTTCTTGACGCTTAGGGACAGTGGTGCTAGGCAGGAAAAGGTCCATTGGGAAGTGCGATGGGTCGACCAGTCTGACCTTGGACATTATTTTGTTATTATTTGCTGAGAGTTCCATATGTATTTGCTTAAAGTAATTTCCTTACACAATTTGCTAAAATTCCTCATTTCAATGGTATAGGAGTACTTTGTATGGTCGCCTAGGCAGAGGGGCCGTGAGAGAATTTTCCTGTCTAAATTGTTTGATGGATATTTCAAGAAAGATAGCTGCCAGACAGGTTTTTCGTTTCTCACTCCTGAACTTCATAACCGTTGCTATGTTGCTAAAATCATGCTGTAGACGGATTGTTATTTTTGTCATGATCCTACACCTATCTGTTTTATTCTTTTGATTATGTTGAGACTTTATTTAGTCTCGAAGGGGGGTTATGTCGTGTACTCACTAGAGTAAGCAACTTTAGTATGTGTTTAAATAGAATGACAGGCTGATATATATGATGCTTATTTTGGTGACTCAGACAGTCTCCGAGAGTCTTTCAGTTGTTTATTTAAGTAGGTATTTCCTTCTTTGGAAGGACCTTTGACCTAGGGAATAACCTCTGTCCAGCAAATGGTTAGAGGTGAAGGGACAATCTTTGACCAGTGTATTCTCATCTTCATGTACTAAACACGTCCTTATTAGGAGGCCTTAGGTGAGATGACATGTTACCCGAAGCCATGGGTGGAACTAACCTCTCTATATAATGTGTGTTTGACCACGGCCTGTCAGACTTCACCATTTGGCTGTGTGATTTCTCCGAGTTCTAGAGCTTGTCCTGACCTGGGAAACTTCTGTGTGATAAACATTATTATACTTGTTAGTACTGGGTCCGCGTTCCTTTCCTTCATCATCAACTTCTACAACCACATCAACCTCTCGGCTGACCAGAAATACACGTCAAGGACAAAAACAATTACATAAGTATTTATGAACAAAGAAGTGCACACATATATAATTTCTGTTTATTTATTTATTGATCAGTTTCTAAGTTTATATATTGAATAATTTCTTTATTTTTTTTATTCACTTTTTTGTGTTTCAAACAAACATCTGAGGTTTTTTATATGTGTGTCTTGGTTCGCTGTGTTAAGAGATCTTGGTCTTACTCAAAAAATAAAATAAAGAGTAATGGTCAGTGTGACCCAAGTAGCCGCTGTGGCAGAAACAGGATTGTGCTGCATCTGAAAGAGGTTGGAGGCTTAATTATTCTCTCTTCAAAATAAAAGTGCCAAAAAAACCTCTACTAAAAGCACAGTACCAAGATCCAAAAACCACAAAAGAAGAGAAACCAGTTCCTCGTGTGAAACTGGGGCTGCACAATCATTGCAAAAATGTTTTTTGTGTTGTGGTGGATGAATTCCTAAATGGAAGTGTGCAGTCCCGGCAGGTAATTACAAGGATAAAAAATCCTTGTCTGTTCTGGGTTGGTGGTCGTTCCATAGGATCACATCAGTTCTCAGTGAGCATATTCTGCTCTGATAAATGACTCAACTAGGATAAAAGATACCACTGCTTTACACAAACACACGCCTCATCTAATCTATCCTTATTTACTTAATTTTCCCTGACAAAACAAGACTCCACCATCCTTGTTACCCAAAAGCGTGTTTACAAAGATGGTATTATGATAAATCTACTGTCGTGAAGTGGAGCTGAGACATTGGTACAGTACAGATTGGGTCACCACATCAGGAGGGTTTCAGGATACAGAATGGTGGTTGATGGGGGATTTCATCAGGTGAAACGTGCTATTTCTGGTTCACCTGTACAGTGCATCATGACCGGTGATTCACTGGGTGGTGAATGGGAGGAGAGCTCCAGGTGATGAATCTGGGCTCTGTATCCTGGGAGGTCATCCACATGACATCAAGAGCGATTAGGGGCCTTGTCCCCAATCTATCAGGGGACAATCGGTGTATTTCATCATCACATCTATTCTTTTTTCCCCCGTCCTCCCTCACCCACGGGGAGTCACTCATCAGAAACGGTCATTTAAATGTGTGGTCATGGACAAGGTCACAGCCAGACTGTACGTATGTTGCTCTCTGAGCGTATGTGTGGTTTCACTCGCCTACGTATATGCCACAAAGACAAAGGGAGACAAGGAGCCATCGCTCGTCCCTGAGGAGTCATCCATCAGGACTGTATCTGACCCTGGAGGACGGATGTGGTCCCTTGGCGCGCCTGCTCACCCTGGATGGATCCAAGGTTCCACTGCTGTGGCTCCGAGTGCTGGAGGAGTGGTCGGACTCATTAGACACAGTGTAAGGCTGACAGCGGCGGGACCACAGGGAGCCTGGGGTTCTGTCCGTTAATCTTGGTTAGAGATCGGTTTTTGTGAATGTCTTTGGGTCTTGTGGCCCCTCCGACTGTTTGTGTGATACAAAGACAAGTTGTTCAGCGCTTTGGAGGTGATGACGTGTAGAGCCACTGAGCTGATTCAGGCAGGAGGGTGTGTTTTGTGTGATTGACAGGACATGCAACCAAATGGACCAATCAGAGACGTTGCGATTTGCTTTGCCACGATATGCAGTTACATATATTGTATTTTATTTGTATTACTTGAACTTTAATGTATTACATTTTAACTGCCCTTTGGTCGTGCAACTCCACCTGTCAAGCACTTTGGTCAACCAAGTTGTTTTAAATGTGCTTTATAAATAAAATTGACATTGACATTGACATATAGTTTCCGTGTAAAATAATGGATTGGCCTTAAGACGGCATAGTGGGTTGGATAGGAGCAGGATTTCAGTGAGTAAAGATGGACCGACCTTATAATGCAACGCCATTACTGGGTCAATAAACCTGTTATTTCATGAAAAATGAAATAAAAGCCATTTAAGAGCGTATACCTTTGGCTTTTATAGTTTATCATTGCCCTTGCGTTAATATTTATTATGTTTTAAAATTTCCCAATAAACAGAAAAGGTTACTGCACTGAAAATCTCCTTATTGTTTCCAACAATATTCAGTTTGCAGGGCAAAGGCAATGATTTGCAATAAACGCCGCTCTTCTTAGCAGAGAAGAGGAGAACAACAGCGACTCTGGGTCCTACAGCACAAATTACTGGGCAGCAAAAAAAATAAGCAAACCCTCCATTACTTACTGACTCCTTTTTAGGTTAATCAAATATTGATTACAGGAGTTATCACAAATTGATTTGACTGGAATAAGTTGGCAGAGTTGGAAGAAATTAATTGGGAGCAAGCAATTTCTGCCTTATAAAATATAAATCATTTATCCAGTACCCCTGATAACGACGGTGCATGCTCTAAAAACAGGTGATTAAAATGCTATTGTGTTTATTTACAATAAACCAAAACACCAAATGCTGACATGTGCTGGACATGATTTCACCAAATAACTTCCTCTATCAATCCAGAGGGACACATAAAGTGATATGGTATCTTAAATGCTTGGTTTAGAGAGATTGGCAACAAACACTGGGCGTGACCCTGAACCCTGAGCTGATGAACCCTTGGATGAGAAACCCTCCAGCTCCTCAACAGCTGATCTGATTTCGTTCAATCAATAAATGTTCACCGAGTTAGGCGTGTGCCGGGTGAATGGGAAAAAGACAATATTTCTCCAGTACGGCAAAACACAAAACCAAACCTCCTTGTTAATCAACGGGAGCTGGAAAGAAGTGGCAATACATATTTATCTTACCGAAACACACACACACACAGACACACACAGCACTGCAGCAACAAAGAAAGACAGGGAGTTTTACAGAAGAGTGGAAAAGTTTGGACTAGCTACATGTTATTCAGCCTGGTCCTCCAGACCTCATTATTTAGTCTAATTTCCTTGATGGATGCTCAAGTGCTGAAATCCCACTGATTGTTAGATTACAATGTGAAATAGATCTATTCAGCTGTAACCTGGTGGAGACACAGCGCTGCTGGCAGCTGAAGATGAAGATCAAATTGACAAAGAAGAATGATTTTGGAGATTTGTTGTTAAAAAACTGTTAAATCTGAGAGTAAATTTTATGAAGTCTGTTTTATTTTTAAAAAACAGCATTTGCTCAACAGCATTGACAGTATTATAGCATGTGATAAATACTGGTTAAGACTATTTGCAACAATATTTACCTTGTCTAGTCCAGAGTTACAACTTTGAAGTCTTTTAAATCACGCTACAGTCATGCTCACTCAGAAATGTCACAAATATATAACCACAAATTAAAACTATGGATTAAAAATTACTACAAATTAACCCAAAAGATTATGTTAAAACCCAATGACAACGCCTCCATTCAGGACAAGAGAGCTCAAAATGGTCTGACAGGAGGGAAATTATGTGATCCCTAAGCTATGGCCTTCACAGTCACTACATCTCAACACCTATGTGGCATTTAGATTTCTATGCCTCAATGCAGGTGTCACCCAGAGTCTCCGGAGGCATCATGTTTTTGTGTTGTTCTTCAGTCCGTCCCACTCCTCTGATCAAGACTCTAGAACTGTATTTTAAAAAGTGGTCTAACCAACACATAAACATTGTCATGCTGATCAATGTATCAATTCTTTCACATTGGCAAGAACCACAAAATCCCAACAGTTTCTTCTGCCGTGGACTAAATGGAAATGGCTCGTCTTATGTGATCTTTTTCACGACTTCAGGTTACAAACAACATCATCTGACCGCTATGACTGTATGTGCTTTGTGATTATTTCCTTTCTCACACCCTGAAGATCTACAAGCAGCTCATGGCTATTGAAATGGTTGACCAGCAGCGAGAAAAACACAAAGCGAGTGCTAGGTCTCTCTCCCTTTGTTCCTCAGTGTTCCTCCTCTCACTCGTATTCTCCTGTATAACACAACTGAATGCAATTCTGCCTTTGTGCTCCTCTCACTGTATGAATCTCTCTACCTCTCCCCCTCTCTCACCATCCTTGGCTTCACAGTTTCCATCCCTGAGAGCCAATCGATAGACTGCAACAGCCTTTCAATGAAATCTCCCCTGCGCCACTGGAGAAAAGAAACGTTGTTCAATCGAACCGATAACTCTCTCCTTCTGTTCCTTTTGATCGCTCCCTCCCTCCCCGCACTTTATTTTATATATATATTTACAATCTGCCTTCCTCTCTGTTTTGTGCTCGATGCGAGGAGGATGACAGGAGGTGGAACAGGCAGCGGTCAGAGTCCACGGCTGGAGGCTTGTGTGATGATCAGTGAGGAGTTATACCCAGGAATCATCATGCTACAGGCATTGTAAATTACCTCTGAGTATTGCCAAGGAGATAAAGCAGACAGGGGGGCGGGGGGGTGAGAACAGGTAGGCACAGTCAGTCTTTCGGTCAGTGCAGATCGCAGAGAGACGCAGCAGCTGTCACATAAAACAGGAAGCATCACAAGCTTTATAAGACCTAACTTTAAGTCTGACGCAGCTGCAACATGAATGTGTGGCTATGTGTGTGTGTGTGTGTGTGTACCTGCACAGCTGACAGGCATAAAGACGAGCAGATGAACAAGGTGGTAAAACCTGTAAGTGCGCGGCATTACTGCGAATGTCAGCAGGTTTATTTTCCAAGAATCCACAGTCAACAATCCTAAATTCCCATTGGGAACAATGTCCAAAACAGCAGCTCATAAAATCAGCTTTAATTTTGGGGTAAGTGGGCAGCTGTGATTTCCAACTGTGAAACATATGTGTTGTCCACAGTGGGCGCTGCGCAAACCTGATTTGTCAATAAGGGCTAATTGTGATGAATCAGCAAAGGAAGACGCTTAACGATTTGTTGATCAAGTTCGAGTTGCTTGTTTTCTATAATCCATGCTTTCACTGTCACATGTAATTTGAGGGGGAGAGGTTACATACTTTTTGAATCCAGGAGCATTTATCTTGTATGAGAAAGTACTGCATTGGACTACAATAAAACTACAATACACAAACTTAAGGTGATGCAAGCGCCTGAGTGGCCAAACTCAGTTGGAGCTCTGGTTCACAATCCTGCTATATTGGCTTTTATTCTTTTTCTTGATAATAAATTTCAAAGCAAAAGAGAATATTTACTCCAGGCGAGTAAACCTGTTGGCAAAATGCCTCCTAAACAACTTTCCAGAGAGAGAGACGCCCCATTGGCCTCCCCTCAACATGGTGATGCTCTGCCAGCAGCAGCTGATGAAATGCACCCAGACGTGACCTTTGAGGTTGAGGCGGTGAATATAAGGCCACGCAGAAAATCCTGATGGGAAAAAGCACCGACTCATACTGAACTGCTAACTATGGGAAAACAAAAGAAGGTAAACAAATCTCTGGAACCAGGAATCCAGGGTCAATCAGGCCATGATAGTCAGGTTTCACAACTTCAATCATCAACAGCTAAAGGTGATGGATGATGTGAGTCAACTCAAGGAGATCCATGCCCCCCCCCCACCCATTCTCATCCCCTTTTGGATAGACTGCAAAACAAAACAAAATAGTGCACGGCAAGGCTATGCTAACTTTGCTAGCCAAAGCAAACCAGCTGCTAGCCTGCCAGCAGTCTGCACCACAGACTGGACATCAAGATGGACGACTTGACTGCTCCCCAAAAGTGAAGCCAAGCAGTCTTCATCGCCAGCTGGTATATCACAAACCCTGTCTCATCCATGTTAGTGGTTGGGGCATTGGCCAAACTAAAAAAGTCCAAATACAAGTCCAATAGATTTTTCTCAAAGACATTTATGGTAGTGCTAATCACACCGTTGTATGCTCAAGTGTTCATTTTTACAGGAAGCTTGGTTTTAATCAGTTATTTCCTGCTCTGAAAACATGGTGAAACGTCAGGTTTGACTGACTCATAATGGAACACTTGTAACGTGGGTCCTCAAGAAAGCATAATGCCCGATCGCAAGTGGGAGGAAGTGGTTGAGAGTGTTTTTGGTTCTCCTCTACACAGGGAACTTTATTCATCTGTGCCTCTGGTTGATTGTTCATTGGTTTCTTTAACTGGGCACCTATTGATTACAGGAAACGCCGTGCTGAGAGCCTGAAGGCGTTGTGGTGGACGGAAATATATCTGATATGTGTGCAAATGGGACACCTAGAAGTAATGAATAACATAAATATCCTTTAAACGCATAAATGTCCTTATTTTAAATCAATGACATTTATGAAGAAGATATCTCTAAGCACAAAAAAATAGACCACAGCTCAAAATGATAATGAAATCAAGTTGCACTGTCAAAAGCTGATCTACTGGCAGTAAATATGACATTGAGGAATCAATTTTTTTCTCAGCGGTAAACAGTGGGCCTGTGTACCAGCAGAGCGACATCATTGTGAGTCACACCCAGGTGTTCCTCCCACCCGCGCACGCCTGGAATTTGGGTGACCTATCATGAAATGGGTGGACAGGCGCTGTAGGGGATGCTTCAGTAGCAATCACAATTCAGCAGCCAGCAAAGTGCAATTTTGATGTCAAGAATCAACAGGATACGAACTAATGCGTTTGCCACTGGGAGGCTGTCAGGGGCACAGTTTGGGGGAGGAAAAGCCTGAATGATTTTAGGGGCCTAGAGCTTGACAAAGACCCTGCAACATGTCTTGGGATTATAAATATAAAGTCAGAGCTGTTGTTGAGCTGTTGTCAGGGAGCCCAAAATTCCTGGCACTGCCCCGGCATAGCTCTGCCATGGCACAGCTTTTTGTTTCCCTTTTAGGACCAAAGCACTGAACTTAAATTACATTCTTTCAACACATCTTTCTGATTTTGAGGCACTTTTGACATCAAAATGTAATAATAGGCCTTGGCCACTACAGCGTCTGTTTTTGAAAATGGAACCAAACATGTGGCTGAATGTAGAAAGTTGTCGCATCTACTTTAAATCTAAACTCTAGAAACTGCTTCTCTGTTTTGCACAGAGTTAAAAATGAGACGAGACAAACTCCATTTTTCATTCGCTCCATTTGTGTTCGACGCAAAATCCCATCAACGCTTCGCTTTCCTTGTGGGAATCATATCCCATCTCCTCCCCTAGGTGGCATTTCCATTACAATCTGGTGGAGCTAACATTTTCAATAATTGCGCATCAAATGTAATGATGCCATTAGGACGAATTTCCTTTCTGTGTCTGGAAAAGAGCAATGGCCTGATTATACCAATGCACTGCAATTCATACAGTTGTGACATATAATTAAGGCCTTACGACCCGAACTTAGTGAGAGGGATGTTAATGTTCTTTACACCCGTCTATAGTTCTTCTTAGTTATATGAGAATATAGGATTGCCTTGCAAATACTGCAGTGTGTATAATGTGCCAAAGGCCGTGTTTAATGTCGTTTGCATGTATTTTCCTATTATTTTTACGCATTCAAAAGATCAAGTCTTCTTCTGTCCTGTACCATTTCAGTAAGAAGTCCAAATAAAACAATTAGCCCTCTTTTAAAAAACCAGGCCCATGTACCGTAAACGTCAAAATAATAATAATATACATAATTCCTCATTCAAACCTTGAAGATGATCTATTATTTTAATTAATTGACATATTTTACTGTAATGTTTCCTTGTTAGATCTGAGTATGGAAAATAAAATAAATATCTGCGTGTTGTCCCATCAAGGTCGTGGTTTATTTGCTCTGTAAAGGAACATGTCTGGATTATCAGTATCGACTCCACGACGATGTATTTGTTATCAATTCCTGTTTTGCTCGTTTTCTCCAATCACTTCAGCATTGCCTGTTTTCATGAGCTGTATGCTTCGGAACACAGCTTAATGTGTGGTACCTGCTGTACATTCATCCACTCCACACTGATTTTTCCATCATGAAAATGGCCTAAGCGCGGTTCTGCAGAGTGCAAAGCTTTTAAAAAGGAAGAAAAACAAGTTATTTGATTGGTCACGGCTAATGCCAGCACCAACAGGAGCTTCCAGCGCGTTCGGAAATGTGAGTCAACCCCCGTGCACCTGCCTGGAAGCTCCTGACGCGAGTCCCTTTAATTACCCCAGAATGAGGCATGTGCGTTTTGCAGGTTTGCATCACTGCCTAACAAGCGAGAAGACACTAATGCGGGAGAAGAACAACCAAATATACTTTCTATCCAAACACAGATTGTGGAATTAGGGAGAGGGACAGAACTGGAGACAGTGACGGAGGAAATGAAGCGAGTGGTTGAACCAAATCAAACACGGTTAACTTCCAATGAAACGAGCAGTTTAAGCTCTAATTGAGTTTTTATTGGTGAGCAATAATGATGCAAATTACACAAATTGACAAATTTTGACGGTGCATACAAACATGTCTGAAAATAATTTTAAGGAAACATTTCTCCCTGTGTGAGTAGAGACGAGTCAGGAGGTGTCAGGAAGCTTTACTTGTCTTAAGAGGCTCTCATAATGCATGAGCAGGACTCTGAGTGCCTGATCAGCACAACGATGACATTGATGCTCGGGCTCGCCATCCCTGCTACCACGTCTCCTCCTGCATTATTACACGTCCAGATACCATCTTTAATTCTACTTCCTTTAAACAAGGTTGATGTGAGGGTCATTAAACCTCCTTTCATGACGTTAATTACCTGATAAGGTTTTCCCGGGGTAAGATGGACAGAGAGGCTTTCAGGAGAGAAGGATTTCCTCCAACACTGAGCAGCTATACACATCATTCTCCCACCTAATCACATACGTGCCATAATCTTTTATCCAAACCAGAATTACCGCCTCGCAGTTGTGCGCCTCCATCAGCCAGTTATGTTGAATCGTCCATGTCTGTGCAGACCCACGTAGTATATGCAGTGAAAAATGTAGATGCTTCGCACATCTTCGACAGGGAAGCACAGACGAACTGTACAATCACCACAGTTCCAAGGTCAGTGATATACCGATTCAGTGTCTGACCAAATGTGAAATACGGTCACATTTCTTGAGTTATGGTGTTAAATAATGACTGGAAAAGCGTATTTTCAGAACATTATCTTCTCACAGGGAAGTTGACCTTGGACATTACACGTCACCGCTACATAATTTTATCCTATTAGACATTAGTGGGACGTTTTGTCACAATTAATGTATCAATTCTTGAGTTATGGCCAAAAACATTGACCTTGACCCCCAAATGTTAATCACTCTGATCCTCGAGTCCAAGTTGATGTTTTGCTAAATGTGGTGAATTTCTTTTGAGGCGTTCAGGAGACGTTGTGTTTTCAGCAGTGGGATGAGCGGACAACCCACTGTCACTGGTCGAGTCGTAAAAGTGCCAAGAGAAAATGATTAAGTTAGTGTGTCCGAGTCCCCTGAGGAAACCCATTAATTCAATTGGGCAGCCAGTGTATGCTGGTTTAATGCACCTTCTTTCTCTTTTTTATATCTGACCCTTTCATAAGCATTGTCATAAAAATGTTATATTTATTTATCTATAAGCAAACTGTGTATTTACTTAATTTGAATGTTGATTATAGAGCCTGTGTATCTGACACATTGTAATAACACAGCTATAGACAAATCAATCTCACACACCTTGTTTCTCAATGAGCTTTTCCACCCAGACACTTTAATGTGGACGAAGCATTTTTCTGGAGAAAGTCTGTTGATACTTGAACTCAGCACTAAAACAGCTGCAGTGGACAAAACACATCAGATAACAGTAATGAATGGATCCGATTTTGATCTGCGTTATTTTTGGCTGATTCTGCTCCATTAAATCACGAGGACATCTCTAGTTCACTTATGCTTCAGTTTACAGTCAAGAGCATGATGGAGGTTTTGCATTTATTTATATTTCCCCTAATTTGAAAATACATAATTTAGCATTTTTAACCAAACTTAAAATAGAAAGGCAAAATAACTAGTCTGTTTATCAAGTATGTGAGGAGGCCAATTGTTGAGAAAGTCAGTAAGTCAAATTACTCGTTCAGTGCGATGTTTGTTGCAGCCTTCTCTCTGAGTGACCTCTAGTAATTTAGCCGTGGCGAGTGAAGCTCTACTGAGTTCACAGAACCCCGAACTGGAGAATCAGTAGTTACTGCTGTTTTCGAGAAAGCGGGGGGGCTCACAGTGCTTCTGGCTGTTTGGGTTTTCAAGCTGGAGGAGTCTGAAAAGTTACCACAGGGATAACTGGCTTGCTGCGGCCAAACCTTTATAGCGACTTTTCTTTTTGATCCTTCGCTGTCGGCTCTTACACGTTGTTAAGCTGAATTCACCGAGCATTGGATTGTTCAGCCGCTGCAAAGCAATGTGTGCTGGGTTTTGACCATTGTGAGAGAGTGAGATTATTTTTCATGATCGACAACATCACTTATGTTGATGATTCCCAGCGCTGGTCAACCGGATTATTCAAAGTTTATGAACCTTTGGCTCATCACCTTCCCTGTCCTCTACCTTAACCTTCCTTGGGCCTTTCACAATACACATGGCAAGTGTAAAACCAATAAGATTAAAGGTTTTCAAGATATGAGAGCCAGAGTCCGACAGGCTTAGTAGAAAACATTTGTTATCATTTTTAGGGTTCCCAAATGAGTATCTTCTGATTTCCTGGTTTTAACCAACCAATGATCTCCAACCCCAGCATAGCACAAAATAGCTGCAGGCTTATTTTCTTTCAATCAAATCGGTTCAGGTTTAAAACGCAACACTGCTGTAATAGTTCGATGGCGTTTTCAAGAACAATCAGTGGATAGAGAAGATAGAAGAGGAGCGAGGAAAGTGGAGTCTGGGTTTGGTATAGAGAGACTCAGTCATAAAAAAGTCATAAATAGTAAAAATATGGATTGATATAATGAAAATCTTATTATAGATACTAACTTTAAATTAAAAAGAGTATTTCCACTTGTCTGCTGTCTTGTCTGCCTCCACATTTGCCAGAACACCCAGACTGCTCACAGGGCAGCAATAAACACTAACAACACATCAAGCTAATTCACTTTAAACTCTGTCGACCCTGTTCCCCTGTCGCTTGTAACACAGAACAGCGCCTGCGTCAGACTGGCTCCCCTGCATGTCCATACGCAGCCATCTGCTGACTATTTAAATGCAAGTGGATGAGAGCCCAGCAGAGAATTTCCCCCACAGGAGCTTAGTGAGGGTCAAATAATCTTTGCACCCAGTCACCTGTGAGACAGTCCCTCAGGTTTATAAACGAAATAATGCGTCGCTGTCGTTTCAGCTCTGACCCGAGTGTAACCTGGGGTCGACCTCTTTATGAATCAGCTCTGCGGAGAGAAGCATCATAAATGGAGTTTCACGGGGGTGGATGCAATATGCTGCAGGAAGCTCTGCTGTAAATATAGAGCCAAAACAATTAGGGATTTATTCTGCTCTCTTTATGCTAATTTTCTGAGACAATCAGACACAAATCCATCACACACACCACAAGTTCGTCCTACGATGCCAACACACAAAACCACACTCACTCTCCTCTACTTTCTCTCCATCATTTGTACACACCCACATGGATCCACCCACACTGGCTCTCTCACACACACACACACACAAACACACATGCTCAAAGCCCAGCGCAGTGTGCAAGTGGAGTAGAATAGAAATAGTTCAGGTTAAAAATGGGCTACAGTTCAATCAGTGGAACGTAGGGGGGAGATTCAATTAAATTTCTCTCTGCAGAGGAAAACGCCATACACACAATATAAGCGTCTCTGTTCAGATTCCATTATGTTGTCACTAACCATGAATCACAGTGAAAACAGCTTCGATTTTTTCTGAAATGTTGGGTATAAATTATTTTTCTAACCCCTGGCTATGTTTTAATTATGCAAGCGATTGCTTTGAATCATCTGTCCACCGGGAAATCATTTTATTTAAAGGAATTGAAATTAAATTTCAAATACATTTCCAGGAATTGCAAATGAGTGTTTTTGGAACCATGTGTTCCCTTAAAAGTTTTTCCCTCATTTGAATTAACATATGAAAATGTTCCAACAAGATTATAATCACTGAGATTTCATCGGGCAAACAATTTCCACCTCAGGAGTCCGAGCCCTGTGCTTTCGCTGACACAATAGTGTCGCCAGTTCTGATAGAAGGTGTTTGTGTCTGTAGATACACTGTTAAGTGAAGAGAGGATGTGAGAAAGAATATTTCAAACACGGAGTGAAAAAGTCCCCGAGGACCATCAGTCAGAAGACTGCAGCACTTAGGAACTAAAATAGAGCCAGGCAGAGAGCATAATTAGGCATTTTAAGTGCTTTACATAATAACAGTCAGTCATAATGAAGGCCCTGTGGAATCCAGACGCTGGGCAGCTATTGTCACTCTGCCACAGGAGGGGCATTCGTAAGACGGCTGGAGGATGAGATGGAAGGATAAAGGGTGATAGAGAGCTGGAATGTAATAACGCGTAAAAAAAGGCTATGGTTATAAAACATTCAAAATGAGGATGGAGTTAACTAAATTAACATACAGTTTTCAAGAAAGGCACCAAAGTCTGTGATTTACATTTTGGAAACCGTCCCTCAGAGCGAACAGTCACATGAAGACAAACAGCGTTCAATAGACAACATGAAACAGTAAAATACACAACATGAAACACAACAATAACAACACACTCCAGTAATCCGGCTCCTCTTCTGTCTGTCATTGAGCCACTTGATGTTGTCAGTGGAATTTATTCAGGCTCTTAATGAATGATGTTTCATTAATGGTCCCATAATCAGATTACCTGCCGCTCGACAGGCTCCATCCATCTCTCTCTGCAGACGTCTGAGGCTGGAGGATGAATTACACATCTGGACGAACAAGGACACTTGTCCGGACTGCGTTTGACCTTAATCAGCGACAGGTGCTTGGCTTGTTCTTCTTGTTTTCCGCGAGGAGACTGTCAAGTCTCATGTGTATGACTCTGTTTTATGTGTTTGTTAACCATTTCAACAACATTTATTTATTATTAATAAAAGGCTATGGAATTCGGTCACGTTCCTTAAGGATGAATTTCAAGTGTTTTAATGATCTGGCCTTTCTCACTTATACCATCTTTCATTGTATATGTTCATGGTGAGTGGAAGCAGGACACTGCTCCTGCCCCTTAATACGGAAATTCATGTATAAATATAAGATTTGGTTTAGTGCCATTTTTAACTGCAGCGTATTGCAATAAGTTTCTACTATTGAAACACAATACAACACTAGTCACCATATGACCATTATGCTTGGCTGTGGCTAATTATAGCACCCTATGCTAAAAATGATCAAACTGATCTGTAAACAATAGTCACAGTGAACTCTCCATCATCAGACAGAAGATCCATGGTTTATTCATAGTGTTCATGGTGTCATGGTCTGCACCTTGGCTGCCCCTCCCCCTACTGTGTGTTTGTGTGTGTGTGTGTGTGTGTGTGTGTGTGTCTGTGTGTGTGTGTGTGATTGGTTGGCAGGTCTGGGCGTGGGCATGTTTTACCACCGCAGGTCCCCGACACACCTCCAGATGATTCCCACTGATCACCTGATGCAGTCTGAGAGCCCTGATGGTTTTCCTTCCACGCGCCAGATTATACAGTTCGACCATGCCATCATTATATGTTTGTTCACCTGCCTGTCAGCTCTGCCTGAAACCTGCCTGACTCGTATCAGCCTGATCACCGCTTGCCATGCCGGTTTGTGTATCCGCCCTGCCTGAAGGCCAGCTTCCTGTTCTCTGCCGGTCACCTGCCCATCACTCAGCGGGGGGGCCACCCAGCACACCACCGTGCTCAGTCGAGCCAAATGCCAAATGCAACGACCACGCCTGAGACGTCCAGTACCACATTCGTCCACAGTGGACCTGAGCAAGAACTATTCAAAGCTTTCGTTAATCAACGGATTGTCAAGCTCCTGGTTGAGATCATGACAGATGGCCTCGTAGGCTCTAAAGGCTCAAATGCAAATGAAAAGAACTAAAATGATACTAAGAGCCAAAGTCACATTAAATTGAACCCACCAGCACCATATTGCTTACACACATAGAGATCAGTCCCTTAAATGTACCGGATTTCTTTCATCAAAGTCTATGAATCATTTCTTTCTTTTCACAAATTTCAATATATCTTGCAATATTGAAGGTGTTAAAGAATTCCTTGATCTGCACCCTGATACCGAATCGCACCAAAATGTAATGTTATCATCCACCCACCAAATATCATCCTTCCACCAAGTTTTGCACCGTGATTACTGTCCAGTAGTTTTATAAAATCCCCAAAACTAACAGACAAAAACATAACCTCACCAATTTATAAGTAACACAATCAGTTAAAACCGAAGAACATCTAATCACACATTGAGAACATTGTGTTGCGGCAGCTGGCTTTAGAAAATGTGTGTACTCCTAGCATGTGATTTGTGTAAAGTGTGAAAACTTCTCACCACACATTATTCTTGTATGAATAAAAGTCTGTGTGGGAAATGTTTGTGTTTCTGTGGTTTTTGTGTGGACGCTTCATTTGAGCCTCTGACCCCTCGTCTGTCTCTTCACCTGCCTCACCACAGACGAGCGAACCCTCCACACTGGAGATATTTCCACAGATTTAATAACATTCCCAGCCTCGTCTGTTCTCGTCCCTCAAACAATCGACTTATTGCCCCCAACACTCAAAGTAAATGGCACAGAGTGTTCACGACTAATAAACAGAGCCATGAAAATAAATAAGGGGAAGACTTTTCTCCAAAGTTAACATCTGAGGTGGGATTTTGATTATCTGCGCGAGCCCACAGGGAGGAATGTGCCAGAAGAATACCCTGCTTATTTAATGTCATTAAATTTGTGCTCGCCCACAGGAGAAGCCGGTACCTGGAAGTGTGCCGACAGCCTGATGAAAAATGAGAGACGCAGTGTTCACTAAGTTCTCTCCGGCAGCAGTTTTCAGTTCGCAGCCAGGGCAAGAGGGAAGTGCACCTCAGATGTGAACTTTTTAAGCTTGATTTATGGAGGTCCGATGATCGAGATGTCAGATTTATGACCAGACCCGCTGACAGCAATTACTCCCCAAACACTAATGCAACTGAAAACTCCCCTTTGATAGATCTGGTTATTAATGCAACTACACAGGTACGCAGCCGCTAAGGGCTCCCCGGAAAGGTTAGATTTATCATGGTGACATTTTACTTGTATTATGCACCCACATTCTCCCAGTGTGGCCGAGGGACAGGCGGAGGAGGTGCATGGCGGTGCCCTCCAACAGACCCACAAATATGCAATACAGGAAACTGCAACGCACTTCAAACCCACATGTATGCATTTGCTGTGGCAAGGTCACTTCCAAAAATAATTTTTAACAGGAGGAAAACATCTTATAATGAGGTTACTGTCACAGATACTTAATGCAGCTTTGCAGAGCGGTTTCATCTGTCTGCAGAAGAGAAGAAAATAAATAAACAAAGGTGTCCTGGAGAAGAAAAAAGAAAGTTGTTTGTCAAAAGACTGAAAAAGACCAAATGTTCATATTTAGTCATTCTGAAGTGCTGCCAGAAAAAAACTCTGGATGAAATAATCATTTTTGTAATATATTTAAATGTTGTTTGAAATGAAATCACACCGGTTTCTACCTCAGGACATCAGAGTGCTGTCATGTACTTACTTGTCACATTATTTATATGAACCAGAAAAACACAGGCCTCTGTTTGTGTGTGTGTGTGTGTGCACGTGCCTTATTAATATCTAATTTTGTGTCTCCTGGTTTGGCAGCATGTTCTGTAAAACCAAACAGAAGCGGCGTTACAACAATTTTTTGAAAACATAAATGAGAAGTTCTTAGAAACTGTTTATGTTTCTATTTATGCAGAACAAGAAAGAACTTGAACAGACTGAAGTTATCAGAAGTCTGCATAGAGGATTTCACATTACTTGATATTTCCACAAAGAAAAACATGTCTTTACGATCCCTCTTAGATGTTCTACAGAAGCAGGGAAGGCCGGTGCAAAGATCCCTTCCTCCCTGCTCAGTGACCTTTATGGATCCATGTTTGAAACCACACGGCGAGCCACAGGAAGCTGGAGGAGAGTACTTCACATTCCCTGGGTTTCCTGCTGCATCTAGCACCTGGGGGTTGATGTTTTAATGGAGTGTGGAGGCAGAGTCCTCGGCGTTTTCCGCATGATAATCTGGACTCTCTGCCTTGTGTGTCCTTGTGTCTTGACTGCTAATGTTTTTTTTTTCCCACTTTCTACCAAAACTCCACCTAAAAATGCCACTTTATTTTGTTTCTATATCGTGTATTGACTATATGGCATCTGTCCAAAGCAGTTTAAATGAGCGGCTGTGTTATTTGATGGATCAAAGGAGGAAGTCAATAGTGTGACACCAGAGTCCGTGTTAGGAGGTTGGTGACGATTAATGGGTTGAAAAACTACCTTAAACATGGGAGACTTCCTTTTGTTTTCCATGTGTGTGTGTCATGTCCTTTGGGGATGTGACGCATTAAATGGGTCTTTCATCACTGTAACCGTGACGACTAACACCCACTAATCTTAACAAAGCTTGTGCTAAACTAATGTTTTTGGGGCTGATTCTCAAACTGTGATTGTTCCTTAACCTCATTATTGTTACCATGAGTCATGCTCCTGTTACCATGGCAGCAAAGGTCCGGCACACCGGCTGCTGGTTCACTCCTGTGGCTTGTATCCACATGATGGCCATAAATCATGCGTCCTCCTTGTTAGCAGATCGGACCAAACTAAAAAGTCTAAGTCAGAGATTTTTTTCTCAAAGATGGTTTAATCCATTATTAGTCCCAAAATGGGGAAAGTTGCAAGAGCTGCTGCAACAGGCTGCCACTAGGGGGGCACTATAACTTTAAGTTATTAGTGAGTTCTTACCCCCCCCCCCCCCCCGTCTACAGACATTGGCGTCATATGGGAGGAAGTGGAGACGTGTCTGTATATACAGTCTATGGTTTTATCCATTGTAGGGTTAGAGGACTTAGTAACAAAACATTAATTATGTCCAAAAAATATATATCAACTGATGCGGGGATAATGAAAATCAGCAGGAATTACATTGACAACCAGGGTAAAAATGTCAGAACTTATTAAGAGAGCTCAACACTTTTCTTGTTTTTTTTGGAGATGTCTTAACTGTCCACGGATGATAAGTCCATGGGGAGCTCTGCATGTGAAGGTGTGAAGATGTGTAGATTCTCCAGAGACCGATCATCCTTATTTCCCCCAGGACCAGAGACAGATCCACGCACATAGACAAATAATAACTGCAAGCATGTGCAGCCATGTTTCATCTAAAAGAAGGGGGGAGAATGTTCCATTTTTAAGTCAACGTTATCCAAAAGTTCCCAAGAGTTTATGCACTTAAGGGGGAGAAACAAAAACTCTTGTCACAGGTTTGTACAGGAGGAGTAGAGGAAGGCGGGAGGCGGGAGGCTGTCGTAGGTGAAAGCCAAAGAACGCAATAAAGATTAAGGAAGCGAGATGAATTATGAGGCTCCAAGGCTGAGGCACCACGGAGGGACCTGAGCAGATCTACTGTTTCCTCGGCTTGGCCCCTCCACTGCAGCGACGGCTACCATAAAACCTGCAGGATAAAGATGGAGTTTTCTCCAAATCCATCCCTGTCGCTGTCAAGAAAGAGGAGTTTGACCCTCTGAGCAGGTTTTCATTATTTAGGTATTTATGCTGCACTGTCGTCTTTTCGGAGAGAAAGAAAGCGGGAAATGTTTCAGGCAGACGAATCCGGGTAAACACCACAAATACAGTCCTCCTGACTGTAATCAGCCGGATTTGGTCTTTTGAAATGTCACACTCAGTGGGAGATAGAACATCTCTCCCTCCGTCTCTCTCTCGTTAAAACAGGACATATTCTGACTGAATAACCTGGACATTCATCACATACTTTCCATCTCTGTGAAAACCTTCCTCTCATTTCATCATCACGAGGTAATCAACAGCAAGGTCAGAGCGAGAGAATAGGAGACACTTCCTAGGGAGACAGCCACGAAGGATTCACCTTTTTTTTTGTAGCCATCTTTCTAATTTCCACATTTGCTCGTTATTTCTCCCTTCTACCGTGTTTGTTTTCCTTCATTATTTCCGTCATGATTAAATCTGCCTCTGCGTCAACACCGTCCCACGGCCACGGAGCATTTACAACCAAGGTCCAATGTCTTTCTCTCGTCAGGAAAATCAAAACCCTTGATCAGTCACGACCGGGGCGAGCGTGGTGGTGAGATATAACATATTCAGGAGACGGACAATGGACGGCAACAAACTGTGGAGCCAATTAGCAGATGGCCTTGGAGAAGACTATAGTGATTGGCTGGAGGTGGGAGAGCATCAGTTTCACATGAGTCAAAGGACTCTATACATAACCGTAAAAGACATTTGTACAGGAATCGGACCGGTTAACTGTTTGTGGCTAGCTAATGCTACCGCTAACTTGGTTTGTAGTTAGCCGTATTAATGATTAACTTAATTTCTTTATAAAAACTTCTTTTTTTTAATCTTAATCCAGTGATGGGATGCGATAAAGTACATTTACTCTGTTACTGAGCTTTAGTACATTTTCCGTGTATACTTAATTTATGTCGATTTAACTTTTACTCCACTACATTTACCCACAAACAGCAGTTTCCACTCTACTGTGTTTTCATAATGGATTGTGTTACATAATCACATGATTTGTATATATTTTGAAAGTCAACAATGAAAGGTTAATTGGTCCACTGATGCAATCAGAGTGGGAAGTTGACATTAGACCCCCACCTCCTTTAGCAGCATGACTGGTGAGGAAACAACTAAAAGGGAATTTGAAGAGGCCCCAATCACGATTCAGCCATAACGATGTAGAAGACTATTGCAACACTTTTGCAATAGTACTTTTACTTTTACTCTTTATGCCCTTCTTTATTTAAAGTAGGTACTGATGTGGAACTGACTGAATACAGCAGCATCCTATTGAAGATCTCAAATGCTTTTTGGTGGACACATGTCAGAGATTCATCTGAGCTTCTTTCTACGTTTTTATCTTAAGATCCAGACGACGGATAAGGAAACCCTTTTGTCAGCTCGAAGGTTTTACTTTTCAGGTTATAAGGTTATAAAAGGTGATGGTGATGTGACAGAGAAAGCAGTCGGAGCATTTGTCCGACAGCTTGCATGAAAAAACTGTAAAATCTGAACAGATGCCTGAACTGCACCCTCATATTATCTTATCTCTGGACTGACTCCTCTTCTCTGTCGATGTTGAAGTGTGGCTCTTAGTCCTGCATGTTTTCACGACTGATCTTGTTGACCGATAGAATGTGTGTCCTGCTGTCGACCTATTTTCTTCTCTGTTAATTAATTCACCGCAGGTGGAGCAGAAGTAAACAGAGGCCTGACCACAGACACACACACGTACTGAAACATGCAGCGATGGTTTCCCCCCCACATTGTTTTCATCTTTACAAAAGCAAGTACCTATTTCATTAATTCCCGTAAATGGTACAAATATAGAGCAACTGTGGATTTAACTACTAAATAAACTAATGGATAGTTGATTTCACAAAATTCCCTCCAGTGTTTATCTTGTTGTGTATTTTACATTTAATAAAACAAAGCTCTGAGATAAATTGACCAAAGCTACACATGCTCCTGAAGTAACAGTATGTGCCTCTGGTACAATTAAGCAAATCTGGTGAATGCAGGAAACACCAGCATTTGGATTTTCACAGTTTATTTAAATAGTGTGGAAATTGAGATAAAGCACATCACAACTTCCATCCAGTCTGGAACACGAGTGGTGCTCCGTTTATTTAGCATCAGTTAGCATCCAATCAAAACAAACAAGATGGTGTTAAATACCCCCAGCATGCCCCAGGGTCCCGGACGTCATTACGTTCCCGTCGCGCCGGGCCCCTGACGTCATCACGCCACCCGGCATGCACTGGGGTCGGCGTCATCACCCACGCAGGAGCCTGACGCCGAACGCATTAAGTAAACAATGGTGCGAACACAAACTGAGCGCGGAGGTTGAATTATGTAAGTCCCCCACTCACTACACACGTCCCCCCAGAATTCAACATAGCAGACAAAAAATATCACCACACAGGTGGTTGTATTAACCGGCCAAAACGACTGCGTTTTACAGGGGGTGGAGGAGACACTACCGTGGCAGGTATCCCGCCCTGACAGGAGTGTGGGGCATGGAGTGTGGGAGGTTTGATAAGGGGAACAGGGGGTGGATGCCTAACTGGAAGCCGCCCGCGTCGTGGGGGCTGGGCTACTTCAACGGGCTTAGCCACGTCCAGATGAGCTGGTTTGAGGCGGTCAATGGAGAGTCGCTCCGGCTTGCCTCCCATGTCCACCACAAAATGTTTGTCCCCCTTCTCCAACACGCAAAATGGGCCCTCGTAGGGCGGCCTTAGTGGTCCCCTATGAGCGTCGTGGCGAACAAAAACGTATTCAGCCTTCTGAAGCCCAGCGGGGATGTGCGACTGAGGGAGGCCGTGCCGGGAAGTAGGGACAGGTGCGAAAAGCCTCGCGTTGTCCAGTAGCGTGGCCCGCTGGGGAGCCGCAGCCCAAGGAACGTTGGAGGTAGGAACAAAATCCCCTGGAACCCGCAGAGGCTGGCCATAGACAAGCTCCGCGGATGAGGATTGCAGGTCTTCCTTTGGTGCAGTTCTGATGCCCAGCATCACCCACGGGAGCTTGTCGACCCAGTTGCAGTCTTTGAGGCCAGCCCGAAGTGAAGCCTTCATCGACCTGTGAAACCGCTCACAGAGTCCGTTAGCCTGCGGGTGATATGCAGTCGTGCGGTGGAGTTTCACTCCGAGGCTCTGGGCCACCGTGTTCCACAGCTCAGACGTGAACTGCGCACCCCGGTCAGAGGATATGTCCGAAGGGGTGCCGAAGCGGGCAACCCAGGTGCCGATAAATGCCCGTGTCATCTCCACGGATGTCAGTGATGTCAGTGGCACAGCCTCAGGCCAACGGGTGGTCCTGTCAACCATGGTGAACAGGTAGGTGAAACCATGAGAGGAGGGCAGCGGGCCAACCAGATCCACGTTGACATGATCAAACCGCCTCTCTGGCACCGGAAACAACTCTAACGGTGCTTTAGTGTGTCGGTGCACTTTGGCCCGTTGGCACTCCAGACAAGTGGCAGCCCAGTCTCTAACGTCCTTTTTGAGGCCGTGCCAAACAAACTTCGCCGCCACCAGTCTCTGCGACGCTTTTGACCCAGGATGGGAGAGGCCATGGATGGCATCAAAAACGCGGCGTCTCCATCCCGTGGGCACGATCGGCCGAGGCCTGCCTGTGGAGACGTCACACAGGAGCGTGGTGTCAGCCTCCCCAAACAAGACGTCCTCTATCCTCAAACCTGTAGTTGAGGTCCTCAGGGTGTGTAAGTCTGGGTCTGTGGTCTGGTCCGCTGCCATGCGGCCGTAATCCAGGCCAAGATGGACTGCTCCTGCCACAGCCCGTGACAGGCAGTCCGCCACCTGGTTGTCCTTACCGGCCACGTGCTGTAAATCCGTGGTGAACTCGGAGATGTAGGACAGGTGACGTTGCTGGCGGGCGGACCACGGCTCAGCCACCTTGGCCATGGCGAAAACCAGCGGCTTGTGGTCAACGAAAGCGGTGAAGTGTCGACCTTCCAGCAGGAAACGGAAGTGTCTGATGGCGAGGTAGAGACCCAACAGCTCCCGATCGAACGTGCTGTATTTCCGCTCGTTGGTGCGCAGTTGTCGACTGAAGAAAGCAAGCGGCTGCCAGGCCCCGCCTACCCACTGCTCGTAGACAGCCCCGACAGCGTAATCCGAGGCGTCTGAGGTGATGGCGATGGAGGCTGTGGCAGAAGGATGTGCCAGCATAGCGGCGTGCGCAAGGGCTGCCTTAGTGTCAGCAAAAGCCTTATCCCTGCCCTCAGTCCAGTCCACAGCGTGCATGGGCTTGCCTTTCAAGGCCTCGTGCAGGGGCTGCATGAGCTGAGCGGCTCGAGGGATGAACCGATGATAAAAGTTCACCATGCCGAGGAATTCCTGCAGGGCTTTCACGGTGAGCGGGCGTGGAAAACGTGTGACCGCCTCCACCTTTGATGGGAGAGGGACTGCGCCGTCCTTAGTGACTCTGTGTCCCAGGAAATCAATGGTGGAGCGACCAAACTGGCACTTAGCAGGGTTAACAATCAGGCCATGTTGGTTGAGCCGCTCAAAAAGCATTCGGAGGTGCGACCGGTGCTGAGATTCGGACGTGCTTGCCACCAGAATGTCGTCCAAATACACAAAAAGAAAAGGCAGGTCACGTAACACAGAGTCCATGAGGCGTTGAAAAGCTTGGGCTGCGTTTTTAAGTCCGAACGGCATCCTTAGGAACTCAAAAAGCCCGAACGGCGTAATCACCGCTGTTTTTGGAATGTCCAGTGAGTGCATAGGCACCTGATGATAGCCCCGGACGAGGTCTACCTTAGAAAAAATCACCATCCCGGCCAGGTGTGCTGAAAAATCCTGTATGTGCGGGACTGGGTATCGGTCAGGCGTTGTTGCCTCATTAAGCCGCCTGTAGTCGCCACATGGGCGCCAGCCACCACCAGGCTTGGGGACGATGTGAAGGGGTGACGCCCACGGGCTGTCGGATCGGCGGACTATTCCCAGGCGTTCCATGTTGGAAAACTCGGCCTTAGCCACGGCAAGCTTGGTCGGGTCGAGGCGGCGAGCACGGGCGTAGACGGGTGGACCAGTAGTGGCGATGTGGTGCTCCACACCATGCTTCACGGCAGACGCGGAGAAAGTGGGATGAGTGAGTGATGGAAAACTAGCCAGTAAACGGTGGAAGTCATCCGGTGTGGACAGCATGCTAGACAGTCCCATGGAGCCAGCCCCGCCGAGTGTGCACGTATAAGAACAGAACGTGACGGCGTCGATCAAACGGCGGTTCTTTACATCCACCAACAGTCCATGCGCACACAAAAAATCAGCGCCAAGGAGGGGAATGGCGACCTTTGCCGTGACAAAATCCCAGCCAAACCGATGCCCCCCGAAACACAACTCAACGTACCTCAGTCCATACGTGCGGATGGGGGTCCCATTAGCCGCTTCCATAGGGGGCCCGTGGCTGTCGGTCACTATATCCAAACGGGATGCAGGCAGGACGCTCCTCTGTGCTCCCGTGTCGCACAGGAAACGTCGTCCGGAGATGTTGTCCCGGATAAACAGCAGCCTGCCGATGTGGCCGACACTCATGGCCACTACTGAGCGCCGGCCCTGGCATTTCCCGACCCGCCGAACCTGCAGGGCGGCCGACATCTATAAGCCTTCGGTCCAAACTTCTCGTGGTTGAAGCACAAGCCTGAAGAAGACTGCTGGGGGCCTGAAGGTTGCTGCCGACCTGAAGACTGCTGGGGGCCTGAAGGTTGCTGCCGACCTGAAGACTGCTGGGGGCCTGAAGGTTGCTGCCGACCTGAAGACTGCTGGTAGCCTGAAGGTAGCTGCCGACGAGAAGAGGTTGCTGCGATGAGTGTGGAATCCTCCATTGTCACTGGATCGCCGTGCTGTGCCAGAAACGCGGCCATTACATAGCGCTCTTGACTCGCCACAAAAAAATTCAGCCTCTTCAGCCAGTTGTCTACAGTCTGTGATTGTGGTGTTGGCCAACGCAGCTCTGACTTGGGAAGGCAGCTGACGCAGGAAAAGCTGGGTGAAAAGAAAATGGGGGCTGTGCTCCCCCAGGAGATCCAGCATATGGTCCATGAGCTCAGATGATTTGCTATCACCCAGTCCTTGGAGGGAGAAAAGCCTGCTGGCTCTCTCAGCGTCTGACAGTTCAAAAGTCTTTAACAGGTGAGCTTTGAGTGCCTCATACTTGTCCGTAGCTGGAGGGTGTTTCAGCAGTCTCACCACCCGGGATGCTGTTGAACTTCCAAGAGCTGACACAACGTAGTAGAAACGTGTTGTGTCAGCTGTTATGTCCCGCAGGGCAAACTGCGCCTCCGTCTGGGCAAACCATGCTGAAGCTGATGCTTCCCAGAATTCGGGGAGTTTGAGGGCCACAGCGTGCACAGCCATGGTCAGGTCCCGTTTGTGAAAAACGTCAATCAAACGAACGTCAGGGTCACCAGTGTGGAAATTGAGATAAAGCACATCACAACTTCCATCCAGTCTGGAACACGAGTGGTGCTCCGTTTATTTAGCATCAGTTAGCATCCAATCAAAACAAACAAGATGGCGTTAAATACCCCCAGCATGCCCCGGGGTCCCGGACGTCATTACGTTCCCGTCGCGCCGGGCCCCTGACGTCATCACGCCACCCGGCATGCACTGGGGTCGGCGTCATCACCCACGCAGGAGCCTGACGCCGAACGCATTAAGTAAACAATGGTGCGAACACAAACTGAGCGCGGAGGTTGAATTATGTAAGTCCCCCACTCACTACAATATAATATTAATCTCATTTTGTGTGGTCTGTCACAAATTGTGTGAGAATTTAACCGGTTGACAATTTAAATATGATAAAAAAAAGCAAATAACATGAAGAGCCCAGGGCGTCTTTAAATCTCACACATTTGACTTCTTAAATTCCATTTTTAATCATCTCATTAAATCTCAGAAATGAATTTGTTTTATTCTCCGACCTACATCACACTTGTGAGCTGAATTCGCATAATTCACTCACACATGCCCAGATATTAAAGTTTCAGAGGCCTGTGAATTAATGTTTAATCCTGGAAGTGTTCGGCAGGGAGAGCAATATGTTCCTCTCCCCCCCCCCCCCCTGGGCTTGTTGGCAGCCATGAAGCTCAGTGTAGCTTGAGCCGGGCTCTGTTTACTAGAGGGGGGAGGTGGAAACACAGCAAAAACACAACCATCAATGGTCTTCTATGATTATTTTTGTTACCTCGGAGGCGGATTACATCCTGGGAGAAAAGCTTCCTAAGAAAATGTGACAGACAGATGCCTTTGGGTTGGAGTTCTTGGAAGTTACCTACAGTATATACTTGTAGGAGGAAGATCCATCCTAAAGGTAACTGTGAAGAAACACTGAAGCTGTCGGAGTGGATTCTGTATCTGGGGATCGCTGTGTACTTACAGTAAGGATGATTTGTTGCTAGAGCTCAGTGAGACTGATTCAAACTGACACACACACACAGATAAACTGTTGGAAGCTGAGATGATGTCACCTGCCACAAATGAGCAAATACAGGTAGAGAGGACAAGCAAAAAGCAGCGTTCACACCCGACGCGACGCCATTTTTTCTGCTTAATGAGATTACACACAAATTCAATGGAAAGACATGAATGGACACAAATTTTGCATCACTCGCAACAGGCAGACTGACGCCACACGCACATTTCTCGTCACATCTAGCGCTCTAGTTGAAATATCTGAACTCGAGGGAAGATTTGTGGAACCCAATGTCGTGAAAGCCAATCAGTGCTGATAATGACACCCACAGGAATTCCTCCGATTGAACGTCTTTGTGGACCCACACACAATGACACTGGATTTGAATTTACACCACATGAACAATTCACCTTTTTTTCCCCAGAGGCGAACAGGTGAATATTCACGTTAACCTGTTATTGAACACGAGTAGCGCAAATATTGACAAATGATTTCGCAGCTCAAGAAACGTGATAACAAAAACCTGCTCCTTAGAGATTTTAACTTGCTGTTGTGTTTTGGTTCTGCTGAGATTTGCAGGTCGAACAAAAAGACACTGAGCACTGGTGGAAAAACTAACTGAATTATTTACTGTCATCAAAGTGGCGATAAAACACTGTTGAAATAATCCACACTGAGTAAAAGTCCTGCAGGGAAAACATAATGATTATTCACAGAATTTGCCTAAACTCTCAGGAGCAAAGAAACTAATGAAGCAGGTAAATGGTCCATACGAGTTATATTTCATTTGAATATCATTACTGATCTTTTAAAGTGTAAGTAGATGAATAAGTATTATACTATTATACTTGAGTAAAGACATGATATCTTCTTTCAGTAATATCTCAATATAAAAAGTAAACAGTACAACTGAAATTGTTGTTGTCAAGAGGTCAAACTAAAAACCCTCTGAAATGTAGTAGAATGGAAGTATGTGTGTGTAAGTGGGATGAAATAAAAATACTCAAGTAAAGTAGTACTTGAAACACAACGCTCAAGTAGATTCTAATACAATATCTGTTTTTGTGGCCAGTTTTGACTTTTCCGTTTTCTGTATCCACCTCTTGAGATTCCCTTCAATTTCCAATCAATGGTGCAGCCCTTTACCTGAAGTAGTCACATGACCACTCAACGTAATCAAGGCTAAATCATCCGCCTTCAAAATGTGTCTCACAAAAACAAATGTCACCATTTCAGTGAAATCATTTACACAAAATGAGCCGAAAACTAGAATATGTGTCCTCGGTTTCCAAACGAGTACGAACATGAGAAGTGGCCAAGAGAGAAAGCAGGTGAAGACCGGAGATTGTTGTAATGTCACTTCAAACCTTTTATCCCTGGAGGCGGCAGAGATTTGGATGATGCTGACACAACAGGGGAGAATTGATTTGCCTCCACTTGCCTTGTAGGTAGCTCAAGATTAAAAACCAGAAAACAAGCCAATGCAGGACTCTGACCACATGATGGACCGTTGTCGTGTGTGTGTGGGCCTGTTTGTGTGCGTATCGATTCCCATGTATAGGTGACGCATGCTGGATTTGCAGACCGGTCTTTGAACCCCCCCCAGATCGCCTATCGTCCTGACAGATCATTTCAACCCCTCACATGTTTATCTGGTGCACACAGCTCCTAACACCTCGCTGTTGAGACGGAGCTGGCAACACACGCGTCCCCCCCCCCGCCTCAAACACCCCTCTGTTCAGCTCGAGTGCTGTTTGTATAAAAGACACCCCTCTGCGTTCCTGGAATGGTTCTTATTTGTAGTCCATCTCTCCTCTGTTGGTTCTGGGGTTATTTTTTTCTTCCTCTCCTGAATCTCATTGTCTCTCTGCAGCCAATTCTGCTCCTCCAAACAAAACATGAAAAACACTGGAATTGAAACAACATGATTGTTTTCCACTGAAAAGCAATCAAACTTCTGATGAGTTCTCGTTCTCTATTTCGGTGCCACTTCCTCCTTTCTTGCCAATAGCTGCCGTTACAGATACCAGGTAAAAACATTATTTAAAGCAATGAGGGGATATTGTTTTAGCGCCTGGTCTGATTGAACTCAGGCTGCTATTTAAAACGCACAATGCCTGATTCCTCCTGATAGAGACAGATTCAGAAGGAGATTTTTTCCCGTTCAGATCAGCGCTTCACAATTGAAATTGAGAGCCTTAAGAGGATTATATGAGCGATGCTCCATTTTGCATCTGCATGGTAAACCATTTAACATTAAGGCCACTCTTCTAAATATAGTGCTCAAAGTCTGTTAGCCGGGCTTTTTGTCCTGATATACAGTGATTGAATTAAGGATATAATCAGCTGTGTGAAGAATGGGCGGTGAGATGTGATTCACAGACATGGCTGTCAGATTACCAGCTGCGGAGAATGAGCGTCCACGCATCTTTTTTCTCGTTGCGACCTAGCGCGGCGTGGCACTGTGTTTTGTCATGTATAGGGATCAAGGGGTCAAGGGGTCAGGCCATGGTTCCCTCATTGCTCAATGGAAAGAAAGCAACACAAACAGTCCAATGCCTATTTGGTCTTCTGCCTTCATCGTCCTGTTCGGTCCCTTCTCTTCTTCCCTGTCTCAACTCCATTAAATCTCGCACGGCCAAGTGACCCTGAAGAAATCCTCTGTGCATAACTGAAGTGAATCCCTGGACAGTGCACTTGAAAATACAGCAACTGAAGACCCCCCACACCTTTCTACACTTGTCTAAGGTCACATGTGTAACATTGTTACCTGCGTCAAGGGGGTCCGGTTTCTGGTGGAAGGAAAAATCAGGCACATTTGGTGCAGCTTGATTAAATTTAACCCATTAAGACCAGATTCGGCACATACTGTATGTGCATACACCTTTAAGACCGGGTGCGATATTTCTGTGCTGACGTGACTGATGACATACATTGTGAATCGCTGAAATATTCACGGAAAAGGCAAAACAGTGATCTTTGCCAGAGAGAAGATAATAAAGTAGCAGTATTTCAGTGGTGAAAACTACAATGTAAAAAACAATGAAGAAGATTGAGACCCAGGTGATGCGCCTGCTGACCAACGTGAAGGTAGTAGAGGGAAAATTAAGTTTTGTAAAGTGCCAAAGATTTACACTGAAAGACAAACTTTTAACCTATTTTCTTTTTTCATCTCTCTATCTGCTCCAGAGGCTCGGAAATTAAAGTTTTGTAAATGTTGGCAGTTCTATCAGCTCCTCAGAAAACCCCTCGGGTTCTAGCGAGTCATTTCCAGCAAGGCTCAGGTTTTAAAGCATGTTTGTAATGGGTTAAGAGACCATTACAGTTCTTGGTGGAGGTATTCGCTCTGCTGAGAGACAATCTGCTTCAACAATTCATGCCTAGATTTGTTGCCTCACACTCAATAGTCTCACTAACTGCAGTGTATATGTGTATTGAGTGGAGGGGGACATTTATCTTGGACTAATGGTGGAATTATAAGTCTCTTTAAACAGAGAGAAGAGGCCTAGAGTTAACGTTGCATAAGAAGGGATTCTGTCGATTGGAACGCGTATAAACATTTAAGGAATATGTGCACCCCCACTAGAAGACACGCTAACTCCAATTATTATACAGACTCTTTAACTAATGACTTTAATAATCCCAAACACGTTTGAAAGAGAATCAATAGTGTAATAAATAGATCCACCAAAAGCTCCACTACTTAAATTAGAGTCAGTAATGAAATTGTTAATGATCCTTTTATAATTAGCAATTCTCTCAACCAGCATTTTCTGCGATTTACAATTTTCTAATTTTCCCTATTCATTAAAAAACTTTAAATAACGTGGCAGCTCTTTCTCCTTTTGGCACAATCCATCCAATTAATGTACAGCAGGTTTTCCTGTGATCTAAGCTCAGGTCGTGGTGCTGATGGATGGTTTGGAGATTAGGTTCGTCGAGCTTTCCTCTCGAGTTTCTGGAATAACCTCTGTTCAATTTACCTCATCCCTCCGAATCTGAATGTGAAATTCCATCAGTGTGGAGAGATTGAAATGTGCCTTAAGATGTAAAGCTCAACCAGAATAAGCTGGAATAACCAGAGAGTGAAACTGTGAATTTAAATTTTTCCGATATCTTGTACCATCAGTAATCTTCTCTGCAACGGACAAACTGACACTTTGGAACAATTTTCCTTCGTCCAGTTCCGACAGCTCAAGTTATCCTTCCTGAATGATGCTTCAGCTTCTCCACTGTTTGCTCGCTCACCACTCAACTGCCGGTTCAGTGAAAGCTTCGTGTTGGGCCTCCAAACTCCGGTGAGGAGCGTAAACTCCATCCTGCGGCGTGTTCCTTTGACTGATTCCCTGCAGGCTCAGCACACTGACTTGGCTTTTTTCTGTCAACAAAGAAATTAGAGCTTGTCCATTTTTCTCAGAGAGCTTGACATTTCACATCCACTTTTCTTTTCTGTATAAAATCCTGAGGCTGGACGCACCACCCTTATATTTTAAGCTTGATATCTGTTAATTTTATTTCAAGCAACTTTCTCTTCCTCCAACTGCATTTGAGACATGGATGTAATTCATTTCTTAAGCGTATGTGCTTGTTAATTTATATACAGAGCTTTTTATAGTTATCTCTGCATTAACTGTAATCAGTAAGGACCGTGACGTTGCATAGTAACTGCCTGTAAAATAATTTAGAAGAAGAAGAAGAAGAAGAGGAATGCAAACAACATTATAGGATGTGAAATGATCAGGCCAGGTTTTAACACCTCATCGCACCAAACTCGGTACCATTCAATCTAACTCCTTATGCTGCGCCCGCTGTCATCGGTAAATTATACCTCTCCTCACGTAATATTCGGCTAAACACATAGAATCATCACATTAAATATTGTAAGGTCTACAGACGTGAAACCCGAGGCAGTAACACATCATTGAATTCGATAACTTGTTGCTGTGTTCTTTACTTCTTTTGTCAAATGCTGTAGTTGTTATTATAACTGTAAATCGTAGGTTGACTGAGCTACACACACACACACACACACACACACACACACAGTCACAGCCAGATGATTAAACTTGCGAACACCCACACATATTCAACTAATGAGCGGCATAATTGTGTATCAAACATATTTATCTGTACTAATATTACTGTTTCCTTTTATCAGAAAAACAACAATGTCATCTCGACCCTCACCTGCTTGACAAGCACAGAAGCTGATAAACAGCCGCCATTGTCAGTGGTGCATGTTTAACTCTTTGGGTTAACTTTGAAATAATTGCTAAACAGCGAGTGGGCGCCATGTCACGGCGCCATGTGTGCTGTTGGGTGGAATTTGTTTCATGTCTGGCACCGGCAGAGTCGGAGCTCAGGTGTCCAGTCTGGCTGCCCAGGGGGACTGAGGAGTCCTGACCCTGGACGGTCTCTGCAGCCAAGCTCATCCTGCTGCAGCGCATCAACACACCGGCTACAAGGCCTCAGCAGCAGCAGCAGCAGCAGCAACAGCAGCAGCAGCGGCCGCCTCCAGGGGCTGAAGTAGACCTTGGCATCGCAACAGACGCGGCTGCTTAATCACAAAGGAATAGTCCTGGAGAAAAAGTGATGTTCAAATTGAAGACGTCCCCTTTAGAGCATTAATTTGCAATGAGGATGTCTATGTAATGATAGATATCACTGGAATTAATGAGGTGTTTTATTATCATCCAACTTCAACTGGTCTACCTGCGTAGCTAATAAAACTCTCAATATGAATATTCCCTCTCACGTCAGTTGCACTCTTTTCATGAATGGTAATTTCCCCGGTGTGGTATTTATATATTTTATAACCTAATTAACTTATACAGTATCACAGATTTATGTATTTCTTTTCCCACCTAAAATTCTACCCTGAAGGCACCTGATTGTTCCCTTGCACTCTAAAATTAAACTGTGAATAAATTGAATAAATAAAGATCAATTAATTGCACAAACAACAGCGGAAAATAGAAAGCTGGAAAATGTCAAACTGAGCTTGTGGACTGCTTGTACTCAAGAAAGTGCAAGCCCAAGATAAACAGTACATACTTACATATGTGTGCATGCATGCCCCTCCAACCCCAACCCACAACAGTCCACAGCTCCATCCATCCATCCATAATCTATACTGCTTCTCATGTAAGGGTCATGGGAGACTGGAGACAATCCCAGCCCAGTTAGCTACATCCAATCATTCTCACTCTAGTCTGCATTGATTATAAGTCTAAGATGAAAGGCAGCACATGTTTGTAGAATTTCTCAGCCAAGTCACAGTCAGTAAATTTGACCGATTTCAGTAACAACATTAGGTCCCATAACCGAGTGGTGGTTCCATTGGAGGAGAATCTGACGACAGGCAATTAAACAGTCAAAGGAGATTGAATTAGTTTGTTTAGCTTTTCATTCCCACACCCTCCTCTGGACCTGTAAGATCTGCAGTGATGGTTACCAGTGTCACTTCCAGTCTCTGTTATTCCGGCACATGGTGGTGCAGTGGGTAGCACTGTCGCCTCACAGAGGGACGGTTCCGGTTTGGCCGGGGTCTTTCTGTGGAGTTTGCATGTTCTCCTCGTGTCTGTGTTGACATTCTCTGGGAACGCCAGCTTCCTCCCACAGACCAAAGACATGCAGATTGGGGGTTAGGCGACTAAATTGACTGTAGATGCAAGTGACAGTGAAAGGTTGGTTGTCTCTGTATGACAGCTGCTGGTATTGGCTCCCATTTCCCCACCACCATCAAATGGACACGCTTTAGAGATGATGGATGGAAAACCTTCATTTCTTATTTATTCATTATAAATCCGATCCATTGTGTGATAGTTCCCTGTGAGTGTTATCTGTATTTAAATGCTTCAATTGAGAGAATACTGTGGCACGTTTCGCGGGTCCGTCCAAGCCAGCCCTCGACATTCAAGAAAAAAAATGATATACAGCGCCACAGAAACGCAGACCAGATATGGAGATGTCTGTGAAGCAGTCATTGTGTCAATGTAATAATGGTGCATTTGAGTTATGTGTCTGGGGAACACAGGATGGTGCCCCCCCCCCCCTTGCATTAGCTACACTCCCCACCATCTGTGCCACATCTCACTCGGAGTTATTCAGCAGTGCCTTTCTGTCTCATTCGCTGTCTCTCCGTTTGTCTCCTCCTGTCTCCGGCTTCCATTCTGTCTCACACACACACACACGTTAATTCGCTTTGTAGGGACGGAGTCGTTGCATGTTTAAACTATTTATAGAACATGATTGGAAGGATATCAAAGTGCCTGTGGCCGAACAAAGCTTTCGGAATCTGTCGAGATCATTATTCAGTAATGTGAGATTTGATCCACATCAGTCACTGGGTTGCGGAGCTGAACTGTATCTGTGTGGAAAAGCTTTGAAGGAGATTGCTTTCTCGCCCAGACTGTAGATCCTACGTTGTTGTTAAATGGGTTCTGCTGTTTGCTCAAAAGACATAATTGAAAGTCTCACTTCTGATGGATGCTACTGTCGAAAACGAATATGAATGCGTTAAATCAGCTATAATTCTTTTCCCAGTCATTATTAATTCTAGATTTGCTTTGGCAAATATATTTGTTTCTTGGATTGATGCCCAAGTACTGTGTCATGAAGCATTCATTATTCAGAAATGCCTCTGAAACTGGGCCGCTCCTGTTGGAAACTCTGCGAGAGAAATAATGCTGAAAGCTTTTAGAAAGCCCTTTCATGTCCCATTTATGTTAAAGAGGCTTTTTTCTCACTAACGCTGGAGTGCAAAAAAAAATGGCTAGTTAAGCGGCTAATTTAATTGCCATGGATGTCAGAGTATATTGCGAGTGTGGCCCATTCAGGAGCCGCGGAAAAGGGGGGGAAACTGCAGCGTTAGTGTCATAGGCAAAGATTTCTTTGGCAACGAAATCAGCGATTCGCCTTGCACAACAACAGATGCTGTCTATAAATTATGTAGTGAAGTCATTAGAAAATAATTTCCTGAATGGCAAAAAGCAGAACAAAAATCATTTATGTGACCCACTGGTGCATGAGAAGAGAGCTCTTCTGAGATGTTATTGATAAAATCCTTAATGTGTGTCAACCAGTGCAAACACAGGTAAGATATATATTTCTATTAACTTTGTACATGTAATGCTTCTCGGCCCATGTCGGCCCGAGAGTCTTTGGTGTTTGCCGATCCGAACACGCTCTGCATTTCTGATCATCTTTCAAAGGTGCTGATTGAAGTCATGATTCTTATCTTCACTGATGTCGTATAATTGGTCCGAGTGTCAGTTGTTAGCGTCTGATGAAAGATCTCCTCTCATCCGCAGATGGTCCTTTATCTTTGATGGCACTTCTTTCAATCCCAAAAAACTCATCTTAAGGCTGCAGATGAGGCAACGCCGGGTGAGGGAAAGTTGTCGTATAATTTTTGGTAAAATAAACTTTTGAATCCCAAACCTACAGTTAGTCCAGATTGCTGCAGCATGGTCATAACACACCTGTTTTAGCATCCTTGCACCTGTTGCCTGTTTATTTCAGGATTGATTTTAAAATACTTTTAATTACTTTTAAAGCCAGGCATTGTCTGGACCCCTCCGTATACTTGAGACCTTTTATCTTCCAAAGTCGAGGCTGAAAACCGAAGGAGACGGAGCCTCTGCCTCTTCACTGTGGAACAATCAGCCGGAGGAGATTAAACCAGCAGAACCTGTTTTATCTCTCATCTTAGACGTATAAAAAAGCTTGTATCAAATAATGTCTTTGATTTTTATTATATCCATCTTTGTCATTATTGTTTTTACTTTTATTGTTGTTGTGGAATTTCATATTGTTAGATGTAAATCACTTTTTTAAATAATGAAAAGTGCCCTACAATTAAAGTTATTATTATTATTAAGTTAAAAAATGATTCTCTGATTTAGGTGAGACAATTAATATGCTTGTGAAATTACAGGCGGGAGTCGTTGCTGCCGCTGAGAGTGGAAGGATGATTTGTGTGGGTCGGTAACTCTGGAGGGGTCGAGTCAGTCTAACATCCTCTGACAGCTGAAGATGCAGTTTCTTCATTAAGACAGCCAGTGTCAGCGTTTTTCTGGAGACATGATGGGGACAAATAATTAAACGGAGGCCCAACAAAGGGAGAAATGTCACCGGGGCAGACAGGTTACATCCTGGGACGACCTTTTCTCAGTCACGTACAAACAGAGTGTGATCGGAAGAGTAAAGCACCTGAAGCTTAAGGAGGGGGGGGAGCTAGCCTGTCCATCACACCTGTCCATCACAGGTGGAATACAATCAACCTTCTTCTGTCGGGCAGCCGATCGGAATATCCACAGTCTGATGAGCTGAGCAGGAAACGTGAAGGCAACACCTCAAAGTTTCAGATTTCTCTCTGGATTCTTCAGTAAATCAGAAACATCCTGTTGTGCAATAGGAGTAGACTTGACGTTGGCTAATTAATAATAATCATGAAATATGATTATTAAAATAATAAAAATTATCTATCAAAAATAATTAAATTATTAACTGAAGATGATCAGTAATCAAATAACAATAAAACCACTAATGAGAAAATAGGAATTATCAATTAGAAAGTACAAGCTATCAATTAACAATGATAAGGTTATCAACCAAGAATAATGAAAATAATTAGTCCAACACAATAAAATTATCAATCTAAGAATAATACTATCTATATTAATAATTGAGAAAGGGGGGCACCACCCTGGTTTCCCAGGGGCCAACGATGTCAAGCTATAATTATCAGTCTCATAATGATAAATGTCAAATTAATAATGTCAATATTTTAATATTAACGATTACTTAATAAACAGTGAAGGCTTCTAAGTTCGAGCACAGGCGATCATAATCCAGCTGCAATCACATACATATGCACAAATGATCACAGACTACAGATACTTTAATTACAAAAGTATTTATTAAAAAGGGGAAATAAAGTTATAATGTTATTCAATGATTTATCATTTTAACAAGCTCCGATATTTCAAAGGTAAACACAGCAGCAGCACTTATCACAATTCAGAAAATACATGTAAAACCTGCGGTCTACCTATGTATGTCTGTCTCTATGTGTGTGTGTGTCTGTGTCAAAGTGTCTCTCTGTGTGTGTGTGTCTATGTGTGTGTGTGTGAAGTAAAGTTAGTGTTATTTAATGATTCATCATCTTAACAAACTCCCATATTTCAAAGATAACAACAGCAGCTTATCACAATTTAGAACACGCATGTAACCTCTGGTCCATCTATGTGTCTCTGTGTGTGTGTGTCTGTCTGTGTCTATCAATGTGTGTGTGTGTGTGTGTGTGTGTGTGTGTGTGTGTGTGTGTGTGTGTGTGTGTGTGTGTGTGTGTGTGTGTGTGTGTGTGTGTGTGTGTGTGTGTGTGTGTGTGTGTGTGTGTGTGCGAGAGAGAGAGAAAAAGAAGGGGGGTGGCGATGACGCGTAGTGACATCACATCTAAGATGGAGGCCGATCATGATTCGTGGAATCAAGGCCTAAAAACTCTCAAAATGGCGGATTGACTACAAAACAAGATGGCGGAGCCGTTATGAATTTAGAGCCAGGATGGGGGGAGAGAGAGAGAGCGGAGGCGTGGCAACAATAGACTCAAAATGGTGGGTTTAACTTAACGTTATCCAAAATGGAGAATATGTTAATGACACCATGTGGCCGGAGCGCACACTGGTGGTCGTCACATGAATTACACAAAGGAAATTTTAGACAAAGAGAATTCTTATCTCTGCTTGGCTTTGGGGGCCGAATGGTTTCCAGATGTGTTCAGCCTCTCTAAGCATAGATTTAACTATGTGACATGACCTGTATTATAAATACAGGTCAGAAGTGTGTATAGGTCGGTTTAGAAGGAGAGAGAGAGAGAGAGAGAGAGAAGACATGTAAGGAGAGTTCAAAGAAGCTCTTAAAAACACGCCAGAGATAGATTAACAGTGATTTAACCACTCAGCCCAAAGCGGACGTTGTGGGCTGAGGTTCTGATCGGTAAACTCACTGCAGACTAACACAGACGTTAACAGCGTGGCTGGAGGCTTTCCTCGCAGCTCAACCACTAACACAAAACCCGGAAATGAACCGGAAGTAGCGGCTCGTCGTAGCCGGCTAAAACAATGAGACTCAGCGGTCTCGCAACAGATACAATCAAATATTAAACAATATGCTACGTATCAAAACTAACATCTGCCCAGATAATCAAGTCTCTTACTGTACAACCCTCGCGATGTGCCTGCGACTCGGCGCGAATGTGTCGGGGGCCAGTGAATCACGTGGTTTCTCTCACGAGCGGAGCTCCGGGCTCGGCCGCTGGACCGGAAAAGGAAGCGAATTATTCGTGCTGCCTTGACGGAATGAAACTTCGTCTTCTTCTGTAACAGCGGAGAACGTGCTGTTTTACAGGAACGGAGTGGATTGCCTCTTACTCCTCAGCGGGATGAACGTCGCGCTTCTGCAGGGGACGGCTGGTTTGAAGCCGTTTGTAGATCGTTGGAAAAAGAAAAAGTAAAGTCCGTGTGGAAAGGGAAACAGTCTGAGATCGTCCAGCGAGCAATTCCCTGTTTGATCTTTCCAAGTTAAAACAGGAAATGTCCTTTCCAAAATAAAAACGTCGACTAAGATAAATGAATGAAATGAATTGAAACAAACATCTTATTGCCTCCTTAAGCAACGGGAACCTCTGGTCAGACCTGAGGAGGCCTAACTGGAACGTCAGTGCTGGAGTGAAAAAGAGAAAGGAGTTAGTTGCCTCCTTAAGTTGCTGGGTTAACTGGTGAGACCCCGGGGGGGGGGGTCCCGTTGTCACATCAGCATCGGAGTGAAGAGAGAAAGATTTCTGGGACCTCAGCACTCTTATACCACCTGAGGACTTCCTGCTTCCTCAGGAAGTGGTCATAGGGTTCAGTTGGCTCTCATCCAATGAGAATGTCAGGGTCCCGTCCTTAGTGGGCGGGGATTCGACCTCAGTGGGCGTTTCAGAGTCTCATTTAGGTTTTTGCAGAGCGGCCTGCAACATCTCCCCACCAGGGCCTGCTGGAGGGGGGGCACAGTGGGGGTTCAGGACATGCTTCCCCCACCAAGGCGAGGCTCCAGGCTGTCTAGAGAAGGTGTGAATTAAGACTGAAACTGGTTGAACTGGTTTCAGCTGGGCCTTGTAGGCCTCAAGTATTTACAACCTATTGTTTGATGGTCACTCAGGACCTCACCCCCAACAATCCGCTACTGATTGGTCAGAGAAAACAAAATCAAAATAGCTTGTCTATGGACATTGGTGTTTCTTTTCAAACACAAAGTGGATATGAATGCAGTTTCTACCTTGGTTGATTCATTTGGATCTTTTGATTCTAAATTTCACATCATCTTTTGTACATTTATACATTTTCTATATTCACGTACTGCATTTATTCACTTATTTATACATTTTGTATTATCTGTTTCTTTGTTTAATTGTTCTGTTTATTTATTCACTAGTGTGATAACTTGCATGGATCCAATCTGACATATTTACACCCCCTCTTTGGGTCACTTCCTGTTCGCCAGATTGTCTTTGTTCTCCTTTCAGACTAGCGTGTTCCTGTCATTATTTAATTTTCTTAGTATTTCCTTTTGTGTCATTCTTCCTGCTTTTGCACCTTGGTTTTTGCTTTATCCTCTGAGTTTGAATGTCACACTGCTTCCTGCTTTTCATTCTATACAAAACCAAACCATCAACTATCAGAAGTCTATTAAAACCAATGTAGTTTCCATGGTAAGAACAGTTGCTCACTGCAGTTGTGTTGATGTTTCTGAGAGATAAGATGGCATTTCATGGGAAATATTTAGCTTTGAAAATATAATGTTATAAATATAATTCATAACAACTTATCAGGCCCATTATCTGAGCATATTTCAATGTTTTTCCTAGACTCGCTTTCTTTATGCAGTATTTTACTAACCCCTCTCATTAAAACAGATGAAATATGGAGACCTTCTTTCTCAACACTCCAACCCCTCCAGAATGTCCTCTGTAAATGAATAAGAGAATCCACTTTGTGAAAGTATTCAAAAGATTATTTTGGTTTTCTTTGGATATTGTGCAACATAAAAATGACAGATGTTCCAACAACAAAAACTGTATCTAAGGGTTTTGATAGACTTTTTTTATTCATGCTTTATTTGGGTGAGCGAGCCTTCCCCGCGTCTGGAGAGGGTTTGTTTAGGCATTTGTTGCATCTGACGTCGCCAGCCGCAATTGTCATCTTCTGGTTAAATGATGCGTGAAAGTGAATATCCATCTTCTGTGATCAGAAGCGTCACATGATGGCAGAACGATACATGCATCATAAACAACCTTGCTGCTCTGCTCGGTATCTCAGAGAGAGACACGCTCCCTTCTCAAGACTTTCTCTTATTCTGAAAAGCACTGTTAGCTCTTCTATTCTTTTATCCAAACCATCAGCTCCTTCCTTCTCACACACCAACACCTTTGCTCGAAAAAATAAATCAAATGAAACTCGCTGTGTTGCAACCTGTGTTTACCTCGTAGACGTACGAGGTAAGAGCATTTCCTGGGAAAATAAATAATAAATAAAACAAGGATACAAAAATCCAAAGCAGGCGAATAAAGTACAAAGGGTTTGGCTGAGGCTAAATCCCCCCGAAAACACTGAAAAAAATACACAACACAATCATCGTCAAAACAGGCAGGCGAGGAAGCTACAGCACAAGGACCAAAGACAATCTGGAGGACGGCATAGGAGAACAAGGGAGCTAATGAAGGAATGGCCGAAGAGGTTAGCAGGTGAATGGCGAGGAGAAGCAGGTCACGTGATACAAGCGGCGGGGAAATGACAACTGAATAAGAACGTGTAAGACCAGGATGCATATAAAACCTATGACAGAGATATCTGTTCATATTAGCGTTTTGAGCCAAGAATAAATAGCCTGCTGCGTGAGGCGTGTGATGAAACAAGCTTATTTATTAAAAAACACAACAATAGGATGTGAGGGAAAGTCACATGATGCTGCCGCTGCTTTATCAAGGTGCACAGCGAGAAGTCACTCAGCCGACGTAGAAGAAAAAGTCTCCGGGCGGCCAAACCCAGCTGACTGGGGAGAAATACGGCTGCGGTTAAAGCACTCTAAACACCTATGTGGATTCCTTCGATTAAAACTGTCTCAACTGGGGAGAGGAGGAGGAGGAGGAGAGAGGGAGGAGGGAGGAGGTGCGGACAGATGACGAGCACGAGGTGGGGAGAGGAAGGAGGGAGACCGACGGGGCGGCCAACGAGAAGTGAGGGCAGAGGAGATAAATGTCCGGTCCTGCTTCCTGTGATTACGGTGCTATTATTTAAATGTCAGAGTCTGTCTGTCTGCGTGCCAGTCTTTAAAGGGCCAAACCCGTGTGAGCATTAGACAACGCATTAATGTCTCCTTTATTTCCGTTCATTTAACTCAGAGGAAAAACATTTGACTCCAAATGTTTAATCGCTTTACAGTGCTGTGGATCTACGTGTGTGTGTGCAGGTGTGTGTGTGTGTGTGTGTGTGTGTGTGTGTGTGTGTGTGTGTGTGTGTGTGTGTGTTTGTGTGTGTGTGTGTGTGCGTGTGTCAGACAGGGAGATGGAGGGAGAGCGGGCTTGTCTCCGTCCCTCTGTTGATGCACACAGAACAAGGTTAATTACTTTTCTGACCTTCTCCAGAAGCTTAAAGAAATATTCCAATCATAGCCTGAATAGATAGTGCAACCAGAGATGCTGAGTCAATGGCAAAAATGAAACGCCGCTGATTTTTTTTAAGTGTAACCTTATTTACCTCCACCATTACTTATCAAATGTTTCAATAAAACTGCCTGCTTCGCTGATTTAATGCCACTGAGGAAAATGGATTGCGTCCCTGCCTCCCACTCGCAGCCGCCTGCTTACTTTGATCAAATATGCATGCAAAGCATATCAAATTTTTCACACATCACATTTATAAAAGTGCCTAAATGGATTCTTCTGGAGACCAACCATCAGTCTGCGCCGCGCGATCACTTCAACAAAATGCCGCGTGCTTATAAATATTGCACCGACTATACTCTGTGTTTCTGGGATTCCCTGGAAATAGTCTGGAAATGTTCCCCAGTGTAAGATTTCCTGCACATAACATCAACAACACTTTGCACATTATGTATCCCCATGTTCTCCGCATGAGACAAGTCCATGTTACGGCTGCTGTGGCTTCATGAATATGTATCTTAGCCATGGAATGTTGTAACTATGTCGCAAAGGAAATGCACCTGAGAGTCGCAGGAGACCGAACCTTGAAACCGAGATGGAAATAAACAAGTGTGAATGCAATCTGTTTTCTAGTGAACAGAATAAATGCTTGACTTATTCATGAGTTCTGTTGCAAGGTTTTTTTAAATTGCAGTTAACACATGTTTTTAAGACTCCTTGGAAAATGTCATCAGTAGTTACACAAGTTCTTTTGATTGACGTTAGCTGCAAAGTTTAAAATCCTTACCTGATTAAAGGATCAAACTAATGTAATGACTTTGCTTTACCTGGAAATAGAAAGTTCTCCGCTCAGACACATTGGGAGTTTTGAGCTACATTACTCAAAATACAAAGTAAACACGAATAAAATCAGTTTGGGAAATAACATTGAAGCGAATTGAGCTTTTTAAAAATACAGAGGATGTGAGTCAGAAGCAACTCTGTCAAATTAAATTCCACAAATAAAGTTTGATATTAAATAAAGTCTCATACTTTATTTACAGAGTTTCTGAAACTTTTCTGTTGTAATCATCAGACACAAGTTTTTGCAGATAATGTTCTCAAGAAAAATGACATATGACTGAATATTTGTATGTTGTTCTTTGATACATGGACATGACAACATCTATAACACAAATGCTTTTCTTAAGAGCATACATGTAGAATTACAGAACCAAGTTTGCAGTGGGTTTGTTACTTTTTTTTTCTATAAATTCTCTTTCCCAGCCCACAGATTTTTATGTCATTTAATTACCTCATGCACATTTACAGAAATATAAAATCTGGGTTTATCTATCTACCATGTTTGTGATGTGGTTCTCATAGAACGTCTATATATATGTTTTCACCCTCAGACCCAGCCACACCCCCTCTGCCTGGCTTCTGACCTCCATGTTTCCGCTCACCGGTTGATAAATGGAGCCATTCCACAGAAATCGTTCAAAGGAACAGCTGCTGTTCTCTTTCCTGTAGGGGGGCCGGGGTTACAAGGTTTATAGGGGAAATAATCAATAGGATAATGATATGATAGGGTAAGAGAATGGAATGGAATCAATCTTAGAAATTCCACCTATTCCTTTTGCTTAACATCACTTCATTGCTTGTGCTGCTAAACCTAATCTCAATCATCTGCATTGTAAACATTAAACGAGGAGATGTCCGCTCTCCGCCTCGACCTTCGGGAATCTTGTGTCTCTCTGCACATGACAGGAAGTGGCGTGGCTTCAGGGAAGGAGGTTCAACAGACTGATTCCTGTTCCTGACTGCTGGACTACAATCTTGCCTCCTCCTTCTATCTCTACCCGCCAGGTTAGTTTACCTGTGAACAAACCCGGTGAAGTCTCTCTACCTCCCACCATTGCCTCTATTGTGTCTGTTTCTGAGTGTTTCTCTTAAGTGACTGTAACATACATGATAATAGGCCTGAAAATATGAGTTTGCCAAAAAATGATCCACCGACTTTTAGGCATTAATCGAACAGCACGTATAAATTCCTTCCTGTTACAAAGAAAAAAGAAAGAAGAAGAAATGACCTGTGTTTTAACTTCAAGCTGTTAAGGGCAGCGCTTTGGTTGAAAACACATGTTTCCTTCAGGCAGCAGAGACCCCTCCTGTGCCCAGTTAATTTCACTTACCATTAAAGGAATAACAATTTCATAGCCAACAGCACTTTAGGCTATTAAATGTAATGTAAGCAGATAGTGGTCTTGCTTGACGAACAGCTTTGCTATCGTGTCTGCTAAGATCTAAAACTTGTATGAAAGCCATTTTCGATACGGGCCTGTGTCAGGTGCCGGGACATGCTCCCACCGTCCATACATCCATTACAGTCAGAGAGAGGCTGTCAGCGTGTCTCTCTCTGTGGCTCCTCGCTGTCAGACTGTTTGATTTGCATTCATCGGTCTTCCTGTCTCATCCGTGTTGGCAGCCGCCCTCAATCTCTCCGAGCTCAATTTGATCACCAGAATAAACAAATCCACAACAATTAAAAGAGATATGAGGGTTGACAAAACAATTAACACGAGGCCATTATGACTCTGGGGGGAAGATTGTGTGCAGTCAACAAAAGACGAATAAACAAATAATCATTTGGGTGGTTGAGCAACGAACATATTAATTGTTTGTACGGCAAAAACAAAAAAAAACTGAAATAGACGGGTACATTCTGCATGCCGCTCTGGTCCCCCGACACACGTCAGGGAAAAATAAACCGACTCTTTACCCATTCACATATTGACTTATCTGTGAATATTAAACCACGCGCAAGCAGCCAACGTTGAGTGGAAGCAGAGACTGATCTCAGCGGTGCTCTTTGGTCGAGAGCACGCTGGGACCATCACTGCTGAGGCTGTCTCTTGATTTAGAAGTCGGGCCCATGGCTCTCAGGTGTACAAGGTCGACATCAGGTTTTGAAAACCCACTGATTCGCCTCAGATTGCTTCAGGCTTTGAATAATAACGATAATCTTCACTGGTGGAATTTTTTTAAAGCTCAAATCTCTGGTGATTGATGATAATTATAATCGTCAGAGGTGTTGGAAAGCAGGTCAGTGTGACCCTTCAAAGGCTAATGGCCGTCCCCGTGTGAACGCTCTTAGATGTTGAATGTTGATTATGATATCTGCACCTTCAAAAGGATCGCCTGGCATGGTCGGTGTAGTTTTACATGTACACACCAGCGCACTGGGCTGTTGCCTCCGGAGACTAAAGAAGGATATTTATCCGTGTTACCCAGAGGTGGGAGTCAATGGGGGGCAGCTTTTAGCAGCTGCATGTGTAAGTGCCGTGCTGTCCCTCGGCTGCATCTGGTTAAAAGCACTGAGGAGAAATTGAGGGTGCAACCACTCTGGCTATTATGGTGGAAGCATGCTGCTGGTTATTACGAGGTCAGAAAAAGACCATCCCCAGACTCTCAGACAAATTTCATACACACAAACACGGACCGCACCACAGATTCAAACATGTAGAATTTGCATACACACATCTGGACTGGTCTGTATGTTTATATCAGCGGTGGATCAGAGGGCTGTGTGTGATGTGAAAGGTGACACGTGCAGCGAGGAGCTCACAGAGAATTGTCCTCCAGCTCAGCAATTCCCATCAGCTCTAAAAAGCTATTTAGCATCTTTCAGCTCTCCTTAATCCAGTTTTTGACTAAAAGCTCTAACACCTGCCCATCACCACAGGGTGGGCACAGAGAAAAGTGACAAAGAAAATCCTACATGTTGAACTTTTTCTAAGGCAAGTGACCAAAATGGAGATTAAAGGAGATTGACTACATTGGACTAACATGTAAAGCCAAATGAAGGCTAGTGTTGCTCTGTATATAAGAAATTATTTTCTACCATGATATATATTATTATTCTTAGCTGATAACAATATATCAGTGGCTGTGGATGAGGAGGTCGAGCGGGTTGCTCCCTAACCAGAAGGTTGGTAGGGCTCCTACGGTCCAAATTTCAAAGTGTCCATGGGCAAAATCCCAAACCCCAAATTGCCGTGACGGCTGAGTGAGCACTGTGTGATTAGTGCTTATAGAAGAGTAGGATTGTGAGGGTGAATGCTACTTGTGCTGTAATGCACTATATAAATACACTCCATTGAATGAAGACTCATAAAACTGGTGTTTACAGGGTTTTTTTTTTTCCAGTTTGTCCACCGCCTCTAAAAAAGTTAGGATACTGCTTCTGAGAACATTTAACTTATTGAGCTACTCACACTCTCTCCTCCTACTGGACAATGATCAGTGGATTAGTGTCTCCAGTGTTACCAGCAGTGCAGGTAATGGAAGTTAATTTGTTCCCAATAGCAACCAGCCTGCTCCTCATCTGGCTCTGTCCATGGTCCTGAATCTTCCTCCAACAGCCTGCTGGCTGTGTTGAAGCTCCAAAACACACACACACACACACACACACACGCACACACAAACCACAGACATACTCAAACATGTGTGCTCACTCACACACAGAGGCCGACACGATAAGAACACCTGCCTCAGGCCAAGGATTGAATAGCCTTGCATAGAAGAACAGACCTGATTATTATAAACAGAGATTATCTCTCTTATTAAAAAAAGTCTCTCAGGCAGATGCTGCATCAGGATCAGAAGCAGAGATTAAACTCCAAAGTGCCCAGTAACTCCTGTCGGCCTCTTTTTTAAGTTTATAGCCCAGCCAGCAGATGCTTCCCCTGTCTGCCTCGGTTTCCTTTGTTTGGGGCTTTCTGCGGGAATTTGTTTTCCTTTATCTCCATGTTAACAGTGCAGTCGGTGAGAACAACGGCGCACATCTCTTTCATTTCCCTTAAAAAAAAGCCAGACACAATGCAGTCATTAGTCACCTGCAGGAGGCTGAGAACAGGATGGAATCTGTGTACTCCCACACACACACACAGTTAAAATGGCCTCAGTGACCCTGGAACTCTGGTCACGTATAATTCTTTGTTTTCATTTAAGAGATTTTGATAAAGAGGTCACTGTTCAATTGAGACAGTTTGACCCTGATTTTTATTACAAATTCAAGTGTTTGGGTATCAGTTTAAGTGCTCTGTATATATTTACATATGCACTTTTAAATAAGTGCAACCATGCGGGTGTGTGTATGTATGTGTGTGTGTGTGTGTGTGTGTGTGTGTGTGTGTGTGTGTGTGTGTGTTTGTGTGTGTTTGTGTGTGTGTGTGTGTGTGTGTGTGTGTGTGTGTGTGTATAGCTGTGGGGGTGGTTCTGACACATGTGATTATGTGTAGATATCACCCAGGTACTCAGGTCCTCATGTCAGAGTCTGGAGCTTTTCACACCTTGTTGTTGCCTGGGAGCAGAGTCGCCACCCCGCTTCCATCCTCCACCTCCCATCCCCATCCCCCTGAGGGTGTCGGCCCCAGCTGGAGAGCCGGAGATCAGGCCGAGCCGTGAGAAACGCTCCCGGAGGAGCTGCGAGGTGGACGCGGGTTCAGCTGAGGCACACACTGCTAAACGCCCTGGGATGGCTCACATATTCGACAGGTCGGGTCAGAGAGGAGGACGGGAGGTGATGTGTGTGTTTGGAGTCTTGCATTATGTTACATCCGATGTAGGTCACTCCTGACTGACCAGATGGAAGCAGGATGTGTTTTAGTGTTAATTAGCGCTGTTCTGTTCTACGGTTAAACTTTTAAAAGCAAACTTTAACATCATGTTATATTCCTACGCAGAAATGTATGAGCCATCGTCCTATCCGCAGTCTGTGACCTCTTCAGCGGTGTTTGAGAAGGTAACAGAACAGATTAGCATGAGGACTGAGAGCCCTGTGTAAGCAATCAGTCTAGACAGCGGTTACATATATTTGCATATGAGTGCTGTCCAAAAAGATTATATAGTGCATAAGTAGAAAAGTGTAAACGAGGTAAGAGGAGAGAGAGGACAGGAGTGAGCCGGATGTTTCAAAAATCTGCCGGTGCAGCAGCGCAGCAGGGGATGAGTTCGGCCAAAAGAACTTCACATCTGATAATGAGTACATTTCAGAGAGTGAATATTTTCTTATCACGCCATTTCCTTCAGGTGATGTAAGTACAGGGGGGTAAAAACAGCATGAGCATCAGGATTTCATTCCCCCTGAAAATTACACTTCGATCTTTTAACACTCTGCTCTCACAAATGAGATGAAACTTTTCAATTTCACACATTTTAGCTGCTCGGTAATGACTCGCTCATGAAGCAACCTTATTTATGGGAACAGGCCAACTAGGAGAAGCCGGAGCAAGCTGCGTTATTGAAACCATGACAGGATTAATTCAAATCACTACATCAGTCTATATTTTGTAAACAAGATTTCGTTGTTGGCTGAAATTATCAGTGAATATTTCTTTTTCGTATTTTCTACTAAACTGGCTCTTGTTTTCTCGGAAACACTGAAGCACTGAGGCTGTTGTGTTCAATCTTACAGACAGTGCAGCTCTTCATCGTCCATCATAGGGGAATAGTCACAATCCTGAAGGGATTTGATGAAGCTGCAGTTGCCTTATTGTCCCGTAAGGTACCATTATTCCCATTTGGAAATAACTGTATCTTCTTCTCTTAACCAGGATCCTTTTTCTTGTTTTTTTTTTAAATAATCTTTTTATAGTGCGTGTATTTGTAAGTGTCTAGTTAGGACTAAAAGCACTTATGTTTTCATATTCATATTTAAAAATGTCTCCATGAACTGTGGATAAGTGAGTAATGTAACATTACTCAGAAAGGTTGTGGTGGATGAATTGGTCGACCACAGGAGTTCTACCTGCAGAAAGTGGTTGGAATCCTTTTCCGGTTAAGGAAACTTATTATTATCAGATTTTCTTTTCAAATCTTTGCCTCAGAAAGCCTTGAAGGAACTCTGGAGCTGCACATGCTGCCATACTCCCCATAAATGACAGGGACAAAGAGACAAGGGCCAGTAAAGAAATGAGACAGGGACAGTAAATTCTTTATGGATTTATTTTAATGGTCCAGAGGCCCACGTCACAGATGTGGTAGCCACCAGGTCTCTCTGTCTGTGTCGTCAATGGCCCCCTCGGACTGTGATTCAGGACGGGGGGGAGGCCCATAGAAACAACTGTATACATATCATGTGTTTGTAAAGCTGGAGACATGACACTGCTCCTCCTCTGTAAAGCTTCAGTATTTCACCACAACCTCTCTTGACAAACTGAAGCATCGTGCTTTACTGTCTGTCCAGTGCAACAAATCATCATCCACTAAAACAGGTTCCTGTTTGGATCTGAAACCTCGACGTGAATTATTTTGTGCAGAAGATGATAATAATAGCTGCTGTGTCGTGTAGGAACCTTGTGTAATCTTAACTTTCCTTAAATTCACCAACAGTCTTTTAGTTATTCGCTCCCATTTTAACTGCTCTCTAAAAACACTGATAACATCCACCTCTCCTCGGTCCTGATCACTACAGGCATGTTTGACTCATTCTTACATACAAGCTGTGACACTGAGCACATGAAGGTCCAGGGCTTATGGGTAATTGTGTTTGATTAAGGCCACTAAGGTTTAGTTTGACTCACCGTACTTTTGGCCTCCTGCTGTCGGTCGAAGTCTCTTTAACACTCTTGGAATAACTGAAGCTGACCTACCATTGATTTTATAAATAGTTCATTCATGTAAACATTTGCCATTTGAAACCATGTGTGTGGTTTTTTATTTCAGCTTGTGTCAATTCAGGTTTTAACTGTGAGGATGACAAAATTATTACCAATGAAGCTGCCAGCAAATGTGCAAAAGGCAAAGGCATTTATCATTAGGCTCAGAGGAAGATTTAAGATCCCATAGGAAGAGTCTGTGTCGGTGCCTGTCCTCTATAAATCTCCTGCTTACTTTTCATTTGCTGGACGGCACGACACAGAGAGGAGGAAAAACACTGACTGATTAAATCTTGCAGTCGTGTTTCCACCCTCACTATCGTGGGGGAAGAAATTCTGGCGATCCAATTTCCAAGCTTGATCTAAATTGTTTTCTCTCCTGTGTTTATAAGTTTCTTGTTGTTGTTGTTTTCTCTGTAAATAAATGACTGGTGGAAACAAAATTGTAAGGTAGAATATAAAGTTCTATGACAATTTCTCCAAGTTCCTCCTTTTCCATTTATGAAATCAGCTGAAAAACAAACTTTTCTTCCACTTATAGAAGAACTGTTGATTTCTGTTCTCCCGTCACTCTAAACACAGGGTTGAGTGTTAGCAGGTTATTCAACGCTACTGCAATTTCTTTCTTTTGGCTAGAAATGAAATCAGAGAAGACCTTCTGTCAGTGAATGCTTTTAGAAACCTTTTTTAGTTTTTCAGACATTCTGAAGTATTTTCGGTATTTTCTTTTGCTGTTGTCAGACGGGAAGCAAACTTATATAAACTTAAGAAAAACACTGTGATATTGCATTCCGTCTTTCTGTTTTCTTTTCTGTGTTTGGATATTTGGATTTTCTGATGGCAAAGTTTAAACTCAATGTGTTGTGTGCTGTTGTTTCTCATCATACCACCACATAACTCAAATGGTCAATTCAACATTAAATGGCCTTTTTGGCACTGGAGCTTCTTTCCAATGTTCACACAAATGCAGATCAGGTATATTGGAGACTCTGAAATGGCCGTGTCTGTGTGAATAGACACGGCCATTTCCCCGTGACCCTGAAAGGATGCGTGATACAGAGAATGCATAGATGTCTTTTTTACCCCTTTTCTACCCCTTCACTTTTGGAGTCTAAAGGCTTTAAATACTTAATTGAAAACAGATGTTCCTGTGGTGAAAGGGTGACGCACAGATTTTTCTTTTTCAAATGTTAATTTACACTTTAAATTCATAAACACAACTTAGTTCAGGCTTACACTTGGATAACCTTTTTTTATGTTTTTGCCCACGTACCTCTCAGGTCCTCGGTTCCACCCTCCTCATCGAATGAGGCTTCGTGCTGATTGGAGCGGACGAGAACAAACACAAAGCTCTTGACAAGTTTCCTCGTATTTATTATCCTCCATAATTTTGAGTGCATTTTTTCACTCAGCACATATTATCTCCAACAATGTGCCACACACGTTTTGACTTCTCTGTTTTAGGAGCCTGATTTACTTTGTTCTCCTCTTTGTTCTTCGCTTGTCACTCAAATCACAGCGACGTTGTTTAACGCACACACTCTAACCTGGCAGCCGCTCGGCAGCACAACGCAGACGAGAGGAACGCGAAGGCAGTTTAGCATCAACACTTACAATTTTCAATAGTCTTTATATCGTCTGAAGAGTTGAGTGGTATGTGTGTGTCTGTGGAAAAGCAAAGTTTATTCTTTATCCCTTAGCAGAGCAACACATAAAAGAATCAAAGCAAAACTTCTCAACAATCAAACCTTGTGAAAACTACACAAAATAAAATCAGTGAAGATAATGAAATTAAAGCATATTATGGATCATGTTTTCAACAAATTCATTCAACTACACCAATTATTCCATTGTTACAAATTTGTCCATGAACCCAATGTGTGCGTGTTGGAGGGAGACACAGTCGACTGAGGGAGCAGCAGACGTCACCACCGGGTTTGGTGAAGATATTTAATCAAAATGCAAAAAATACAGTTTAATATTGATGACTGAGAATGAAAAGCATCAGCTGCGTGAACGGCTGCAGGCACCACTGCGCTGCCTGTCAATCAGACGTGTGGCTGCATCATCTGATTCGCTCTTTGAATTTTTGTCCATAAATTAGGAGCAGACAATCCCTTTGGTTTTACTCTCGTTTATGAAGAAAGTCAGTTTCTGACGCCGGAAGGAAAAGTTTCAGAAACAAGCAACTATCTTGGACACTCGCATTCCGCAGCCACTCCAGGAAAATTCTGGAAAATGTCCAGAGTTCAGTGTACGTCTGACAGCAGCTTTATCAGAAGAAGGTCTGTGTCTTTTCCTGTTTCACTTTGATCCCTCTCTTTAGTCCATGTGACATCATGTCAGAGCGAGAAGCACTTTCAGACTTTAACCAGACCCTCACCTCTTCTTCACAGTGACACAGAGCAGAGCACTTACAGCCCGGGGACATGCACCGGCTCCAGCCTCCACCTCAGGGGACAGACTGTGAAAGGCAGACAGACCTTCTTTAACCTAACACCCGTAGATGCTCTCTCAGGCCCCAGACTCACAAGGTTGATCCCCTCACAAGGACCCGTGTCGCTGCTAAAAGCCGGGGCCCTGACTGGAGGTCAGCGTGAGTCTCGGTGGAGAGGACGTGAGAAAAGAAGCCATGCTGTAAAACTCGAACTAAAGACTCTGTGGTTAAGCTTTGTGAGACAATATTTATTGAAGAGAGACTCACTCTCACAATTTGGAGTGGTCATTCCATAATACTTTATTATCAGGTTAGTTCTTTTCACTTATTCCTGTTTATAGTCAAAGAAGACCTATTCATAATTCAGTCCTTCGGAACTACACAATATGTGCTGAGTCAAAGTGCTTTCTGCTAAAGACTTCATTTATCCTCACCCTACGAAGCTGATGGAGTTTTATTATTTCTATTGGGTCAATGCAGCAAAGTTTTAATGCTGTGGTTGAACACTAAAATAAAACTCATTCCTTTTTCCAATTAATTTGAATTAGACCTTCGAGAAACCTTTTCCAAATTCTTTTTATGTCAAAAAACACATATTCGGTGGTACAACAATTTTCAGTTCATATAAAATAAGTTTCTCTTCTCTGAAAGCCACAATGTTTTTTTTCTCTTTTCACAGAAATTCATTAATTGTTTAGACTGTTTAGCTTTGACTAAAAGATTTGAATAAGCACTTTTGACTCATGTGTCATTAGCTGTTAAATATACGACTGGTTCTGTTGGCAATAAGTGAGACGTCCAAGACTGATTTCAGGTATTAAATGTCGGGACACAGTTCATGGTTTTATGGTGGTGAGGTAAACTTAACTTAAAAAACAATGGAAGGAGAACAGAGAAAATCACAAATATACAAATCTCTCAGGTTAAAAAACAAATTCTAATTCAAATGTTATATTCCTTGTGTTGACACGGAAACAATGCTAAAAAGTCTGTTTAAACATATAACTGCATTGCGCTTTTAGAAGGGTATAAACTAAAAGGCTGAATAGTAATACTGTTATATGATGGACTAATAAATTAAATGCAATTAAATAATAGAAGATTTTACTAGAAAAGGTCAGTATGAGGAACAAACAGGCTAAATGTAAGGTTAAACTGATTTGACATGGAAAAAATAGCAGCACAAACTGGGAAAATAAACCATCCACATTACGTTCTTATATAACTCACTGCAGGGAATGGACGTCATCTTATCACGATGACTTTTGCCTCTGAGCAACACAGACCCTGTGGAGAGTCACCTCAGTTAAGGTTTATTCCATTATCTTATCACCCGCGCCGCTGTGATTCCATAATGGGAAGTGGTTGAGATGATAATGAAAGCAGGCTGGATGTCGAACCACTATGGATTTTTAAAAAAGGGCTGGAAAATCTACATGACAGTGGTATGAAACTGTGGCTGCTGAGGAGCCATTTATGTATACTAACCCTGTAAAGTAGCCTCTTTAAATTCATGAGAATCAGCAAGTGGGCCTCTTTACCACCAGCCCCCCCCCCAACCCAATCCACACCCTCTGCTCATCGAATAGTTTCCTCCCGTCTCCCACCAGCAGAACAGGTTCACTTTCACGTCAGTGCTTCAAACGGAAATTTTCCCTCTTCAGCTCCCTGTTTATGCGTCGGTGTTTTACGCAATTGCAAAGATCGGAACTACATCTCCCATCGTAAGCGGACATCTCCCCAGCTACAAGTGCTCCTATTATTCCCGCTGATTCCACACAGATCCCTCTGCTTCTCTACAGATGTGACGCTCCACCAGGGGGGTTCTTGTTTTTCTTCCCATTCTACATTATTTATTTATTAAAAAATCAACAACAGCGGGAAAAGTGTCAGCGGCACAGAACAAACGAATCTGAGACATTCGTGCCGTTCTGCCAATCTCACATCCTCCACTACTCATTACCCAGTGGGTGTGTGATGCCGCGGTAATTCTGATGATGAAAAATTGTCATGAAAGTCTTTTTTTCCTTTTTTTGTATTTGTGGACAAGAAATAATGAGATACAACAACAAGAAAAACAAAAACAAACAGAGACATTGTTCTGGCTTCGGCAGCGACTTCACTAGCGAGCAGTGGCCGAGGTCGCCCCCCCCCTCGCCGCTAATTGCAGTGGTATGACATCGGCGTGGGCAGCAGGGTCGCCCATGTTAAAAGACCTGGGGAGATGTTTTCCTTTCCCCGGCAGAGCGATGTGTTAATGATGCTCATAAACAAACACTCGAGCAAAGGACAACTTTTCACGAGGACTCGAGGTTGCACACATGAATAATGCATCAACAGGAATAAAGCCAAACAGTCAAGGCATTCAAAACATTACATGATACTGTGTAGGAGAGATCGCGCCCTGTGAGGGATCGAGCCGCGAGTGTCTTACAGGAGGAATACATGAAAACCAAAAAGCCTGCGAGTAAAAAAGGTTTTGTGTGCCTTTTGTGTGTGTGTGTGTATTGTGAAGCGGGCTTGGGTGACCTTCGGGGAACAGGTGTCGGCATTTACTCCGTCACGCCACACTGAGCAGCGCTGTACAAACACACAGGGGGGAGGAGGGGGCGGTGGAATGAGGGAGAGAAGGAGACACAAAGTGTGCGAGACAGACAGAGCGGATCCTTGATGGCGTATCAAGAGGATTTATGGGATCAGATGTGTGTTTGATGACAAAAACTACACAACTAGTGAAGAAAGGTTCACATATACACAGTGGTGGAAAGTAACATTGACTTAAGTCGACAATCGAGAACATTTCTGAGGTAAATGTCCATTCAGCCGTTACACTGCTTATCCTCTGAGGGTTAGGTGCAGGCAGGTACATCCTGGACAGGTCATCAGTCACAAACCAAGAGAAATAACCACACCCAACATTGGTTATTGTAAATGGACTGTGGTGATATCAATAAGATCAAACTCTGGATTCAGTATCTTGCCCGAGGACGCCTCTGATGCTGGTTGAAGTAGCCGGGGATCGAACAGCCGAAACTTTTGGTTGTCAGGTTGACCCTGGACGACCCTCTTTACCTCCTGAGCCACAGCCGTAGAGTCTCAAGTCAAGATGACGTGCATGTGTTTGGACTTTAGAGGAAGTCGAACATACAAACTCCGCACAGGCCTGGGTGAGCATTCAGGTTCATGTATGTTCAATTGGCATAATCTACTTTTATTGTGCTCTCCATTTACTTTTAACAGCTTTACTTTTCAAAATGTTAAAAAGCTAAAAATACAGTATGATAAGCTCACTGCTTGTTGGGTTATGGCTCCTGGTTTATTTGAACGCGTCCACACTTTCCACCAAAGAGAGATTTTCCCTGCACACTTTCATTTAAATTACCGTTTCAGGCCTAAATGGGAAAATGTAAAGTGAAAAAAGGTCTGTAAATGAAAACAATTGGTGTTGCATGAATTAGTTTTCTCTTCTTTCCCATTAATCGTCTCTCGACCCCTCAGATTTATGTTGAGACTCTGTGGAGGAGCCTGACCCAGAGGTGAGGAAGCACTGAATTAAACCTGCTCGCTGTATAAAGAGTAGTTAAAACACACACACACTCATGCATCGCTATGAATAATGTAATTTATTATAATATAATACTCACAGGGGCATTATATTGTATTTTAAATGATTTCAAAAGAGTATATTTATATTGTAGTATTGGTACTATTAGTAGAGTTGAGGAATTTGACACTTTTTCCACCACTGATCACAGATGTGATGTGGATTTGATTATTCTTAATATCACAATCACTCTGTATTTTTGCTTTCCAAGTTTTGATAAACTGAAATGTGCCAGTGTTGATGGTTGGAAGCCACAGAGAAACTGGTGTGTAACGGTGCAGTGGATTATTTACTGTGTTGTGCAATAGGAGTAGACTTGACGTTGGCTAATTATTAATAATCATGAAATAGGATTATTAAAATAATAAAAATTATCTATCAAAAATAATTAAATTATTAATTGAAGATGATCAGTAATCAAATAACAATAACCACTAATGAGAAAATAGGAATTATCAATTAGAAAGTACAAGCTATCAATTAACAATGATAAGGTTATCAACCAAGAATAATGAAAATAATTAGTCTAAAACAATAAAATTATCAATTTAAGAATAATACTATCTATATTAATAATTGAGAAAGGGGGGCACCACCCTGGTTACCAGGGACCAACAAATCAAGCTATAATTATCAGTCTCATAATGATAAATGTCAAATTAATAATGTCAATATTTTAATATTAACGATTACTTAATAAACAGTGAAGGCTTCTAAGTTCGAGCACAGGCAATCATAATCCAGCTGTATTCACACACTTATGCACAAATAATCACAGACTACAGATACTTTAATTACAAAAGTATTTATTAAAAAGGGGAAATAAAGTTATAATGTTATTCAATGATTTATCATTTTAACAAGCTCCGATATTTCAAAGATAAACACAGCAGCAGCACTTATCACAATTCAGAAAATACATGTAAAACCTGCGGTCTACCTATGTATGTCTGTCTCTGTGTGTGTGTGTCTGTGTCAAAGTGTCTCTCTGTGTATGTGTGTCTATGTGTATGTATGTGAAATAAAGTTAGTGTTATTTAATGATTCATCATTTTAACAAACTCCCATATTTCAAAGATCACAACAGCAGCAGCATTTATCACAATTTAGAAGACACATGTATCCACCTATGTGTATCTGAGTGTGTATGCATCTGTCTGTGTCTATCAAAGTGTCTGTGTGGGTGTATGTGTGTGTGGGTGTGTGTGTGTGTGAGAGAGCGAGAGAGAAAAGGGAGGGGCGTGGCGATGACGCAGTAACGTAGTGACGTCACATCCAAGATGGAGGCCGACAATGTTAGGCTTAAAACTACAAAACAAAATGGCGGGTTCGTTATGAATTTAGAGCCAGAATTGAGGGCGGGTCTACCGATGAATAATCTCAAATGGCCGCCGGACCACGTGTGAGGCACAAAGGAGGAGGTGGAACAAAGGATTCTTTGTTCTGGTTTAGCTTTGGCTTCAAAATGGCAGCCAGATGTTTTCAGGCCCTTTAAATATAGATTTAACTGTTACATGAACTGTATTCTAAATACAGATCGGAACGGGTGTATAGGTCGGTTTAGAAGGAGAGAGCGAGAGAGAGAAGATAAGGCATGCAAGGAGAGTTCAAAGAAGCTCTTAAAAACACCGTCAGAAACAAGTTACATTTACTTTACCGCTCAGCACTCAAACGGCGTTGTGTGCTGAAGTCTGACGGTAAAATCTCTGTAAGGTTCTCCAGACGGGAACGAGTGCAACCGGAGACGTTTAGTCACGGCGCTTAAAAACTGTGGCACAAGGCGGTAACCGGAAATGAACCGGAAGTAGCCGAATCGTCGTGGCTAAACAATGAGACACGGAGATCCCACAAACAAATACACTCAAATATTAAACAATATGCTACGTATCTGCCCAGATAATCAAGTCTCTTACTGTACAACCCTCGCGATGTGCCTGCGACTCGGCGCGAATGTGTCGGGGGCCAGTGAATCACGTGGTCTCTTTCACGAGCGGAGCTCCGGAGCTCAGCCGCTGGACCGGAAAAGGGAGCGAATTCCTCGTGCTCCTTGACGGAATGAAACTTCGCCTTTCTTCTGTAACAGCGGAGAACGTGCTGGTTTACAGGAACGGAGTGGATTGTCTCATACTCCTCAGCGGGATGAACGTCGCGCTTCTGCAGGGGACGGCTGGTTTGAAGCCGTTTGTAGATCGTTGGAAAAAAAGAAAAAGTAAAGTCTATGGAAGTGTCGGAGTCCGTCCAGCGGGGCACTTCCTGTTTCGATCTTTCAAGTTAAAACAGGAAAGGTCCTATCAAGATAAAACTTTGACTGAGATAAAAGAAAATGAAACGACTTCAAATAAAATGATATTAAACAAACGTCTAATCGCCTCCTTAGTTACTGAGTCGTGTGGTTAGACCTCTTGAGGTCAGAAAACAACTTGAGCAGCGTGGAAAAGAGGCAGATTTCTGGGAGCACAGGGGTTTTGTTCTACCTGGGAGGTACCTGCCCCCCTGGAGGAGGGGTCAAGGGTCAGTGTTGCCCTCAGCCAATTAGATGTCAGGGTCCTGACCTTAGTGGGCGGGGATTCGACCTCAGTGGGCGTTTCAGAGTCTCATTTGGGTTTTTGCAGAGCGGCCTGCAACATCTCCCCACCAGGCCCTGCTGGAGGGGGGGGCATAGTGGGGGTTCAGGAGATGCTTTCCCCACCAAGGCGAGGCTCCAGGCTGTCTAGAGAAGGTGTGACTTAAGACTGAAACTGGTTGAACTGGTTTCAGCTGGGCCTTGTAGGCCTCAAGTATTTACAACCTATTGTTTGATGGTCACTCAGGACCTCATCCCCAACAACTGTAATTATCCTCTGTCACTATTAATGAGTACAAACTGCCAATGGAATTATTTTTCAATATATGTTAAATGCCCCATCGGTAAAAATAGAAACTTTATTCAGTGAACTCTTTCCTTTCTTTCATCAGATCTTTTTTACATATACTGTAGGCATCATTATTTTCCCAAAAGCAATGAGAGATTTAAACACATAGTTTAAACATGGATTTATAGTCATATTTAAATATGCTGTTGCTCGTGTTGGAGCTTAAAACCAGCCTGAAGACGAGGGAAGGGTAAACACAGCGCACAGCTTCCCACAAGTCCTTGAATGTAGATGAGCAGGTAATGGAATCCCTAAACATGCCCTCGTTATTTACTGGGCTGGTTTGGAGCGATGTTTTTCATTCGCCACACAGGTGGTTTATGGGTAGAACGAGCATCTGTTTAACCCGCGACAGAAGTCAGACGCCGTGTTGCGTCAAACTCAATTGCTTTCAATTTTCCCCTCAGACATTCATCTGGACCGTTGTAACGAGCGGATCAATGTGGGTAAATAAAGACAGAACACCCCGGAATCAGCCTCCGGTAATGATTCCCTGCTTCCTCTGCACACTGCACCTGCTCAATACCTTTCTATCCATTGTGAGGTACATAATAATATGGATTTAAAGAAATGTGTTGTGGTTTCTAGGTGAATGTGTGTGAACGTGCACTCTGTCTGCAGCTATAGTGTCTCACACACGCTATAGTGTCACACACACACGCCTCTGCACAGGCAGCTTAATGAGAATTTTGGGGTTTGGGTTAATCGCTTCATTCATTTCATCCCATTGTGCGCGGAGGGAAACACACTCTCACACAAATCTGTGTTTAAGAACAGATCAAAAGTGTCTGTAATCTCTGGCTCAGGATGCAGATCTTGAGAAAAACTGGGAATCTTCTTTCACGCGAGATTCACTCACTTCTTGAGTTAATTGTTCGCAGCTCCTGGGACAATTGGTGCCTCAAGCAGGGAAACAACAATGAGACGATACAGAGATGCTATAGGTCTTTAGAGTGGGGCAACCTATGGTAAAACAAAGTATGTACACCCCAAATAACCGAGTAAGGAGAATCTAAATCCCGCTTTGTGCTACAAACCCGACACATTGAACAATGAAACCCGTCATTGTTATGCCTCTGTACTCTGGATCTGGAATGAAACCCTAACTATGAGGGAAAGGTGCAGACAGTCAGCTTTGAGGTTTGAAGGTATTCACATCTCAAACAGTCCACAGAATTAAGTTTCATTACAAGGACTGACACGGAGAAGAATGGGCAGGACATAACTTTTCAGTGCCTCTCAAAAACACAGTCCTGTCTGTTTAAGGGTGCAATGTGTGAGGTAGTGATCATGATGCAGAGCCGCGATATTAAAACACACGCACTCAACCAATGTGAATCAGTCTCAGTCCTCAAATTTGATTTTTCACCTAGTTTTAGTTTTTTACCAAATGTTCATGTTCTCATATTTTGGGGAAATACTCCAGCCAGCCACCAGGGGGCGATCAATATGATTTGGCTTCACTTTTGGAGTTCTGTCTATTGTTGTCTATTTATAAAAAGACTGGAGTGTTTCTTCTGAAAACATAGATGCCAGACGCCCAGGTGTTTCATTAACAACATTACTCATTGTTGTTAATCACGAAAAGTTTCATATTTTGAAGAAAACTCCTCAACAATGTAACTTTAATCCAATTACCAATTTGTTTTTACTTAATTTAGAATTTCAGTCGGTGCGAAAAAACACATTTTGAGAAGCACTGGTGTTAATTCGTAGAACACATCCGACAAGCCAACCCAAGGCAAAAGCAACACTGAATTTTTCATTGTTGGAATCACA